>NW_026974539.1:0-74183 GCF_015220805.1 Pogoniulus pusillus | reverse complement strand
CAAACTGGGGGGCCTGGTCCTGAACTGGGACGCACTGTTCCCAAACTGGGGGCCTGGTCCTGAACTGGGACGCACTGTTCCCAAACTCGGGGGGCTGGTCCCAAACTGGGACGCACTGTTCCCAAACTGGGGGGGGCTGGTCCCGAACTGGGACGCACTGGAACAAAACTGGGGGCCTGGTCCTGAACTGGGACGCACTGTTCCCAAACTGGGGGCCTGGTCCTGAACTGGGACGCACTGTTCCCAAACTCGGGGGGCTGGTCCCAAACTGGGACACACTGGAACAAAACTGGGGGGCTGGTCCCAAACTGGGACGCACTGTTCCCAAACTGGGGGACTGGTCCCAAACTGGGACGCACTGTTCCCAAACTGGGGGGGACTGGTCCCGAACTGGGACGCACTGTTCCCAAACTGGGGGGGCTGGTCCCGAACTGGGAGGCACTGTTCCCAAACTGGGGGGGACTGGTCCCAAACTGGGGGACTGGTCCCAAACTGGGACGCACTGTTCCCAAACTGGGAGGGACTGTTCCCAAACTGGGAGGGACTGTTCCCAAACTGGGAGGGACTGTTCCCAAACTGGGAGGGACTGTTCCCAAACTGGGAGGGACTGTTCCCAAACTGGGGGGGGCTGGTCCCGAACTGGGATGCACTGTTCCCAAACTGGGGGGGACTGGTCCCAAACTGGGACGCACTGTTCCCAAACTGGGGGGCTGGCCCAGCGCAGCCAATGGGAGCGCTGCTGCCCGAGCCCCACTGGCCAATCAGAGCGTGGCCTGGCCCTCCTGCTCTGTCAGCGCCGGGAGGGAGACCAAACGGCAGCAGGGGCACATTGGAGGCTCCCAGCGCCCCCAGAGCAGCTCCCAGCGCCTCCAGGTAAGATTCCCAGTCCCATCAACCCCCCTCCCAGTCGCTCCCAGTTCCCTTCCAGACCTCTCCAAATCCTTCCCAGTCCCTCCCAATTCCTCTGCAGTGCCTCCCAGTTCCCTCCCAGACCTCTCCCAGCCCCTCTCTAATCCCATCCCTGTCCCTGCCCAATCCTGCTCCAGTCTCTCCCAGACCCCCTCTCAATCCCTCCCAATCCATCCCAGTTCCTACTGGGATCGCTTTCAGTTCCCATCCAGGCCCTTCCCATGCCCTCCCCTTCCAGTCCTTTCCCAGTACAACTCACAGTCCTCACCCAGTCCCAATCCAGTCCTTACCAGGTCCATCCCAGTCCTCTCCCATTTCCACCCAATCCCTATCGGTCCCATCCGGCCCCCTCCAAATCCTTCCCAGTCCATCCCACTAGCTCCCAGTACATCCCAGTCCCCTCCCAGTTCATTCCAGGCCCTTCCAACTACCTTTCAGACCCTCCCAGTCCCTTTTCATTCCCTTTCCAGTCCCTACTAAGTCTCCTCCCTCTCCCGCCCAGTCCCCTCCCACTCACTCACAATCCATTCCAGATCCCTTTCCATTCCCCTCCCTGTCCCCTCCCACTCCCTGTCAGTCAATCCCATTCCCCTCCCTGTCCCCACCCACTCCCTGTCAGTCAATCCCATTCCCCTCCCTGTCCCCTCCCACTCCCTGTCAGTCAATCCCATTCCCCTCCCTGTCCCCTCCCACTCCCTGTCAGTCAATCCCATTCCCCTCCCTGTCCCCTCCCACTCCCTGTCAGTCAATCCCATTCCCCTCCCTGTCCCCTCCCACTCCCTGTCAGTCAATCCCATTCCCCTCCCTGTCCCCACCCACTCCCTGTCAGTCAATCCCATTCCCCTCCCTGTCCCCATCCACTCCCTGTCAGTCAATCCCATTCCCCTCCCTGTCCCCACCCACTCCCTGTCAGTCAATCCCATTCCCCTCCCTGTCCCCACCCACTCCCTGTCAGTCAATCCCATTCCCGCCCTGTCCCGTCCCAGTTCCTTCCATTCTTCGCACCATATCCCAGTCCCCTTCCAGTCCCTCCCCTTCCCTTCACAGTCCTTCCAAATCCCCTCACAGACTCTTCCAGGCCCCTCCGAGTACCTTTCAGACGTTTCCACTCCCCTCCCCCTACCTCCCAGTCCATCCCAGTCACTTCCAATCCCTCCACTCCATCCCTGATCCCTTCCCACTCCATCCAATTCCACTCCTTTCCCAGTACATCCCACCCCCCCTCCTAGTCCTTCTCTGTCCCTTCCAGTCCTCTCCCATTGCCCTCCCAGTCCTAATCCAGTACTTTCCAGGTCCATCCCAGTCCCAGTCCTCTCCCATTTCCTCTCAATCCACTCCCAGTCCCACCCAGCCTCACCCAATCCTTCCTAGTCCATCCCACTAGCTCCCAGTATGTCCCGCTCCCCTTCCACTCACCTCCCAAGTCCCTCCCAGTCCCCTCCCACTCCCTCCTAATCCCCTCCCAGTCCCCAGGCCCCTCCCAGTCACTCACAATCCATTCCAGATCCCTTCCCATTCCCTCCCAATCCCCTCCCACTCACTCCCATTCCTCTCCCACTTCCCACCAGTCCTTCCCATTCCCCTCCCCGTCCCATCCCAGCACCTCTCAGTCCCATTCCCCCTCCCTGCCACCTCTCAGGCCCTTTCCCAATCCTCTCCCACTTTTGCTCAGTCCTTACCAGATCCCTTCCCAGTCCATCCTGCTCCAGTCCATCCTACTCCCTCCCACTCCATCCCTCCTCATTCCTCTGAATTCCACCCACTCCCTCCAAATCCCCTCCCAGTCTCTCACAATCTCATTCCTCTCCTTTCCCAGTACATCCCACTCCCCACCCAGTCCTCTCTCAGTCCCTTCCAATCCTCTCCCATTTCCCTCCCAGTCCCAATCCAGTCCTTTCCAGGCCCATCCCACTCCTCTCCCAGTCTCTCCCAGTCCCCAGTGCCATTCCAGTCCTCTCCCAGTCACTCACAATCCATTCCAGATCCCTCTCCATTCCCTCCCAATCTACTCCCACTTCATTCCACTATCTCCCAGTATATCACAATCCCTCCACTAACTCCCAAGCCCAGTGCATCCCATTCCTCTCCCAGTTCCCAACAGTCCTTCCCATTACTCTCCCTGTCCCTCCCAGTCCCATTCCCTCTCTGTCACCTATCAGTCTCCTTCCCAGACGCAACCACTCTCTCTCACTCCCCTCCCAGTACCATCCCAGTTTCACATAATCCAATTCCACTCCTTTCCCAGTACATCACACTCCCCTCACAGTCCTCTCCCACTGCCCTCCCAGTCCTAAGCCAGTCCTTCCCAGTCCATCCCACTAGCTCCCAGTATGTCCCACTCCCCTCCCAGTCCCTTCCAATCCTCTCCCATTTCCCTCCCAGTCCCAATCCAGTCCTTTCCAGCTCCATCCCAGTCCCCTACCAGCCTCTCCCAGTCCCTAGTGCCATTCCAGTCCTCTCCCAGTCACTCACAATCCATTCCAAATCCCTCTCCATTCCCTCCCAATCCATTCCCAATCTATTCCACTATCTCCCAGCATATCCCAGTCCCCTCCACTAACTCCCATGCCCCTATCCCTCTCTCCCAGGCCCTCCACATCCCCTCCCAGGCCATCCCAGTCCCTCACAATCCCTCCACTCCATCCCTCATCCTTTCCCACTTCCCTCTCAGTCTCCTCCCACTCCTCCCCAGTCCCTCCCAATCCCATCCCACTTCCCAGCTCTCCCTCCCATTCCCCTCCCTGCCTCTCCCACTCACTCACAATCACCCTAGTCTGGAAGGGGACTGGGGCATACTGGGAGACTCTGGGAAGGACTGGGAAGGACTGGATTGGGACTGGGACGGTCTGGGAGAGGACTGGGAAGGAATGGGACAGGACTGCGAGGGACTGAGGACTGGGAGGGGACTGGGATGAGTCCTTTCCCAGTCCAACTCCAGTCACAGTATCACAGTATCACAGTATCACACAGTATCACAGTATCACCAAGGTTGGAAGAGACCTCACAGATCATCAAGTCCAACCCTTTACCACAGTGCCCAAGGCTAGACCATGGCACCAAGTGCCACATCCAACCTTGCCTTGAACTGCCCCAGGGACGACGACTCCACCACCTCCCCAGGCAGCCCATTCCAGTGCCCAATGACTCTCTCAGTGAAGAACTTTCTCCTCACCTCGAGCCGAAATTTCCCCTGGCGCAGCCTGAGGCTGTGTCCTCTTGTTCTGGAGCTGGCCACCTGAGAGAAGAGAGCAACCTCCTCCTGGCCACAACCACCCCTCAGGTAGTTGTAGACAGCAATAAGGTCACCCCTGAGCCTCCTCTTCTCCAGGCTAAACAACCCCAGCTCCCTAAGCCTCTCCTCGTAGGGCTTGTGCTCAAGGCCTCTCACCAGCCTCGTCGCCCTTCTCTGGACACGCTCAAGCATCTCAGTGTCCTTCCTAAACTGGGGGGCCCAGAACTGAACGCAGTACTCGAGGTGTGGTCTGACCAGTGCAGAGTACAGGGGCAGAATGACCTCCCTGCTCCTGCTGACCACACCACTCCTGATACAGGCCAGGATGCCACTGGCTCTCTTGGCCACCTGGGCACACTGCTGGCTCATGTTCAGGCGGGTATCAATCAGTACCCCCAGATCCCTCTCTGTCTGGCTGCTCTCCAGCCACTCCGACCCCAGCCTGTATCTCTGCATGGGGTTGTTGTGGCCAAAGTGCAGCACCCTGCACTTTGAGCTATTGAACCCCATCCCATTGGCCTCTGCCCATCTGTGCAGGCGGTCAAGGTCCCGCTGCAGAGCCCTTCTGCCCTCCAGCTCAGTCACATCTGCCCCCAGCTTAGTGTCATCTGCAAACTTGCTGATGACTGACTCAATGCCCTCATCCAGATCATCTATGAAGATGTTAAAGAGGATGGGGCCCAGCACTGATCCCTGAGGGACACCACTAGTGACTGGCCGCCAGCTGGATGTGGCACCATTCACCACCACTCTCTGGGTCCGGCCCTCCAGCCAGTTCCTAACCCAGCACAGAGTGTTACCATCCAAGCCGCGGGTTGACAGCTTAGCCAGCAGTTTGCTGTGGGGGACAGTGTCAAAGGCCTTGCTGAAGTCCAGATAGACCACATCCACAGGCCTCCCCACATCCACCAAGCGGGTCACCTGATCATAGAAGGAGATCAGGTTAGAAAGGCAGGATCTGCCCTTCCTAAACCCATGCTGGCTGGACCTGAGATCTTTGCCATCCCTCAGGTGCGCAGTTATTGGCCCCAAGAGAACCTGCTCCATCAGTTTCCCTGGCACTGAGGTCAGGCTGACGGGTCTGTAGTTCCCAGGTTCCTCCATCCAACCCTTCTTGTGGATGGGGACCACGTTGGCCATTTTCCAGTCTCCTGGAACCTCTCCGGTGAGCCAGGACTGCTGGAAAATGATGGAGAGTGGCTTGGCCAGCTCAGCTGCCAGCTCTCTCAGCACCCTGGGATGGATCCCATCTGGTCCCATGGACTTGTGGGTGTCCAGATGGCTCAGCAGGTCCTGAACTAATTCCTCATGAATTTCCAGGGGAACACACCGCTCCCCGACCCCATCCCCCAGTTTAAGAGGCCATTTGCCTCCTCCTCCTCTCTCCTTACTGTTGAAAACTGAGGCAAAGAAGGCATTCAGGACCTCTGCCTTTGCTTCATCATCAGTTATAGTGTTCCCCTCCTGGTCCAGTAAGGAGTGGAGGGTCTTCTTGCCCTTCCTTTTAGCATTGATAAATTTATAAAAGTGTTTTTTGTTAAATTTCACGGAAGTGGCCAGCCTAAGTTCTAGCTGAGCCTTAGCCTCTCTAATTTTTCTCCTACATAGTCTGGCTACCTCCTTAAACACATCAGGAGAAGCCTTCCCCTCCTTCCAGAGGCGATACACCCTCTTTTTCTCCCCCACTTCCTTCAGGAGCTCTTTGCTCATCCAGGCTGGTCGCCTCCCCCTGCGGCTCATCTTTCGGCATGTGGGAACTGCCAGTTCCTGTGCCTTCAAGAGCTCCTGTTTAAAGTAAGTCCAACCATCCTGGACCCCTTTGTTCTCAAGAACTGCTGCCCAGGGGACATTGGAAATAAGTTCCTTGAGCAAATTGAAGTTTGCCCTCCTAAAGTCCAAGGTGTAGGTTTTGTTGAGGTGCCTCCCTACCTCCCTGTATATTGAAAACTCCACTAACTCGTGGTCACTACACCCTAGGCAGCCTCCCACTATCACATCTCCTACCAGCCCTTCTCTGTTGGAGAGCAGCAGGTCAAGCTGAGCTTGACCCCTAGTAGGCTCGTTTAACAGTTGGGTCATGAAGCTGTCCTCCATGCACTCCAGAAATCTCCTGGACTGCCTCCTCTCTGCTGAATTAAGTTCCCAGCAGATATCTGGCAGGTTAAAGTCACCCACAAGGACAAGATCTGAAGATCTTGAGACAGCCTCCAACTGTTTGTAAAATATCTCATCTGTTCCCTCATCCTGGTTGGGTGGTCTGTAACAGACTCCAACCAGGATGTCAGATTTATTAGTCCTACCTCTGATTTTAATCCACAGGGTCTCTACCCCTTCATCCCTCACTTCTAGCTCAATGGCATGGAGTGACTCTCTAATATACAGGGCCACCCCTCCTCCTCTTCTCCCTTGCCTATCCCTCCTGAAAAGGTTATATCCCTCCAGTATAACAGCCCAGTCATGTCTGTCGTCCCACCAAGTTTCTGAAATGGCAACTACATCGTAGTCCCCCTGGTGGACCAGGACTTCCAATTCCTCCTGTTTGTTACCCAAGCTGCGTGCATTGGTGTAGATACACTTCAGCTGGGCTCTCGATTCAATTGTCCTTAGTTTCCTTCCATCTCTCTCCTTCTCAGAGAGAGTAATTTCCTCACCCACCCCCTTCAGACCTAGTTTAAAGCCCGCCTAATGAGCCCTGCCAACTCCAGTGCCAGGACTCTCCTGCCCTTCCTAGATAACTGCACCCCATCACAAGCCAGCAGGTCCGGCGCAGTAAAAGTTCCCCCATGATCAAAAAACCCAAAACGCCGCCGCTCACACCATCCCTTCAGCCATTTGTTGATATCGTAGGTTCTGCTATTCCTCTCTGTGAACTCCCTTGCCACAGAGGGAACTGAGCAGAACACCACCTGCGCTCCCGCCCCATCTATCAATTTCCCCAGGGCTTTAAATTCCTTTTTAATTGCCCTGGTCCCCTTCTTTTCAATTTCATCGCTGCCAGCCTGTATTACCAACAAGGGGTAATAATCAGAGGGCTGGATTAGGTTTGGGAGTCTCCTGGTGATGTCCCTAACCCGGGCACCAGGAAGGGAGCAGACCTCCCTGTGAGACGGGTCGGGACGACAAATGGGTCCCTCTGTCCCCCTCAAGATGGAGTCCCCGACAACTACAACTCTTCTCTTTTTCTTGTTTTTTGTGGAGCTAGTCACCACAGTTGGTGGTGACTGCTCCACCCTAGGCAATGTCTCAGTGGGGTGATCCTCATCGCTCTCACCCTCTGTACCCTCTGCATGCAGCGCCTCATACTTGTTGCGCAAGGGCAGAGGAGGAGAAGGAGAGGGCCGGGGATGATTTCCCTTACTTCCCCTGACAGGGATCTGCACCCACAGTCCTCTCCCATTTCCTCCCAGTCCTCTATCAGTCCCACCCAGCCCCCTCCCAATCCTTCCCAGACCATCCCACTGGCTCCCAGTATATCCCAGGCCCCTCCCACGCCACTCCAACCACCTTTCACACACTCCCCCTACCTGCCCAGTCCCCTCCCAGTCACTCACAATCCTTTCCAAATCCCCTCCCTGTCCCATCCCAGCACCTCCCAGTCCAATTCCCCTCCCTGACACCTCTCAGGCCCCCTCCCATTCCTCTCCCAGTTCAGCTCAGTCCTTCCCAGATCCCTTCCCAGCCCATCCTACTCCCTCCCACTCCATCCCACTCCCTTCCCGTTCCTCTGAATCCCACCCACTCACTCCCAACCCCTTCCCAGTCCCTCACTATCCCATTACACTCCTTTCCCACTACATCCCACTGCCCTCCCAGTCCTTTTCAGTCTTCTCCCAGTCCCAATCCAGTCCTTTCCAGCTCCATCCCAGTCCCCTCCCGCTCTGTCAGTCCCTCCTAGTCCCTTTCTATTGCCATTCCACTCACTCACAATCCATTCCAGATCCATTCCCAATCTCTCCCACTCCATCCCCCTATCTCCCACTATATCCCAGTCCCCTCCACTAACTCCCGAGCCCCTATCACTCTCTCCCAGGCCCTCCACATCCCCTCCCAGTCCCTCCACTCCATCCCTCATCCTTTCCCACTTCCCTCCCACTACCTCTCAGTCCCTCCAAGTCTTCTCCCACGCCTCACCAGTCCCTCCCAATCCCATCCCACTTCCATCAGTCCCTCCCATTCCCCTCCCTGTCCCATCCCAAGACCTCCCAGGCCCATTCCTCTCCCTCACACCTCTCAGGCCCCTTCCCAGTCTCACCCAATCCCTCCCAGACCCACTCACTCCTTCCCAGATCCCTTACCATTCCATCCCACCCCCTCCCAATCCCCTCCCAGTCTCTCACAATCCCATTCCAGTCCTACCCAATCCCTCCTGGTCTCCTTCCAGTTCTCCTCAGTCCTTTCCAGGCCTCTCCCAATCCAAATCCAGTCCTTACCAGCCCCTTCCCACTCCCCTTCCCATCCCTCCCAATCCCCTCTCAGTCTCACCCAGCCCCCTTCCAATCCTTCCCAGTCCATCCCACTAGCTCCCAGTACATCCCAGTCCCCTCCCAGGCCACCCCAAAGACCTTTCACACCCTCCCACTACCTTCCCAGTCCCCTCCCAGTCACTCACAATTCATTCCAGATCCCTTCCCATTCCCTCTCAATGCCCTCCCAGGCCACTCTCCTCCCTGACACCGCTCAGGCCCCTTCCCACTCCATCCCAATGCCCTCCCAGTCTCCTCCAAGTCCTTCCCAGTTCCTCTCAATCCCTCCCAGTCCCTTCCTGGCCTCTCCCAGTTCCCTCACAGTCCTCTCCCAGTCCAGTACTTACTAGGTCCATCTCAGTCCCCTCCCAGTCTCTCTCAGTCCCGCCCAGTCCCTTCCCAGTCCAACTCCAGTCCTGTCCCAGTCCTCTATCATTCCCACCCAGCCCCATCCCAATCCTTCCCAGTCCATCCCACTAGCTCCCACAATATCCCAGTCCCCTTCCAGTCACCTCCCACTCCCTCCTAATCCCCTCCCTGTCCCCAGTCCCCTCCCAGTCACTCACAATTCATTCCAGATCCCTTTCCCTTCCCTCCCAATCCCCTTCCACTCCCTCCCATTCCATTTCATTCCTCTCCCACTTCCCAGCAGTCCCTCCCATTCCCCTCCCTGTCCCATCCCAGCAACTCCCAGTCCCATTCCCCTCCCTGACACCTCTCAGGCTCCCTCCCATTCCTCTCCCAGTTCAGCTCAGTCCTTCCCAGATCCCTTCCCAGTCCATCTCACTCCCTCCCACTGATCCCACTCCTTCCCCGTGCCTCTGAATCCCACCCACTCCCTCCCAGTCCCATCCCACTCTCTCACAATCCCATTCCACTCCTTCCCCAGTACATCCCACTCCGCACCCAGTTCTTTTCAGTCCCTTCCAATCCTCTCCCATTTCCCTCCCAGTCCTCTCCCAGTCCCAATCCAATCTTTCCAGGTCCATCCCAGTCCCCTACCAGTCACCTCCCACTCCCTCCTAATCCCCTCCCTGTCCCCAGTCCTCTCCCAGTCACACACAATCCATTCCAGATCCCTCTCCATTCCCTCACAATCCACTCCCAATCTATTCCACTATCTCCCAGTATATCCCAGTCCCCTCCACTAACTCCCATGCCCCTCTCCCTCTCTCCCAGGCCCTCCACATCCCCTCCCAGGCCATCCCAGTCCCTCACAATCCCTCCACTCCATCCCTCATCCTTTCCCTCTTCCCTCTCAGTCTCCTCCCACTCCTCCCCAGTCCCTCCCAATCCCATCCCACTTCCCAGCTCTCCCTCCCATTCCCCTCCCTGCCTCTCCCACTCACTCACAATCACCCTAGTCTGGAAGGGGACTGGGGCATACTGGGAGACTCTGGGAAGGACTGGGAAGGACTGGATTGGGACTGGGACGGTCTGGGAGAGGACTGGGAAGGAATGGGACAGGACTGCGAGGGACTGAGGACTGGGAGGGGACTGGGATGAGTCCTTTCCCAGTCCAACTCCAGTCCCTCACAGTCCTCTCCCATTTCCTCCCAGTCCTCTATCAGTCCCACCCAGCCCCCTCCCAATCCTTCCCAGACCATCCCACTGGCTCCCAGTATATCCCAGGCCCCTCCCACGCCACTCCAACTACCTTTCACACACTCCCCCTACCTGCCCAGTCCCCTCCCAGTCACTCACAATCCTTTCCAAATCCCCTCCCTGTCCCATCCCAGCACCTCCCAGTCCAACTCCCCTCCCTCACACCTCTCAGGCCCCTTCCCAGTCCTCGCCCAGTTCAGCTCAGTCCTTCCCAGATCCCTTCCCACTCCCTCCCCGTTCCTCTGAATCCCACCCACTCACTCCCAATCCCTTCCCAGTCTCTCACAATCCCATTCCAGTCCTACCCAATCCCTCCTGGTCTCCTTCCAGTCTTCCTCAGTCCTTTCCAGGCCTCTCCCAATCCAAATCCAGTCCTTACCAGCCCCTTCCCACTCCCCTTCCCATCCCTTCCCCTTCCCTCCCAATCCCCTCCCAGTCTCTCTCTGTCCCTCCCAGTCTGATCCCATTTCCTCCCAATCCCCTCCCAGTCTCACCCAGCCCCCTTCCAATCCTTCCCAGTCCATCCCACTCGCTCCCAGTACATCCCAGTCCCCTCCCAATGCCTTCCAGGCCACCCCAAAGACCTTTCACACCCTCCCACTACCTTCCCAGTCCCCTCCCAGTCACTCACAATCCATTCCAGATCCCTTCCCATTCCCTCCCAATGCCCTCCCAGGTCACTCCTCCCTGACACCTCTCAGGCCCCTTCCCACTCCATCCCAATGCCCTCCCAGTCTCCTCCAAGTCCTTCCCAGTTCCTCTCAATCCCTCCCACTCCCCCTCCCAGTTCCTTCCTGTCCTCTCCCAGTTCCCTCATAGTCCTCTCCCAGTCCCAATCCAGTCCTTATCAGATCCATCTCAGTCCCCTCCCAGTCTCTCTCAGTCCCTCCGGGTCCCGTCCCAGTCCAACTCCAGTCCCGTCCCAGTCCTCTATCACTCCCACCCAGCCCCATCCCAATCCTTCCCAGTCCATCCCACTAGCTCCCACAATATCCCAGTCCCCTTCCAGTCACCTCCCACTCCCTCCTAATCCCCTCCCTGTCCCCAGTCCCCTCCCAGTCACTCACAATTCATTCCAGATCCCTTTCCCTTCCCTCCCAATCCCCTTCCACTCCCTCCCATTCCATTTCATTCCCCTCCCACTTCCCAGTAGTCCCTCCCATTCCCCTCCCTGTCCCATCCCAGCAACTCCCAGTCCAATTCCCCTCCCTGACACCTCTCAGGCCCCCTCCCATTCCTCTCCCAGTTCAGCTCAGTCCTTCCCAGATCCCTTCCCAGTCCATCTCACTCACTCCCACTCATCACCCTCCTTCCCCGTGCCTCTGAATCCCACCCACTCCCTCCCAAACCCCTCCCAGTCCCATCCCACGCTCTCACAATCCCATTCCACTTCTTTCCCAGTACATCCCACTCCGCACCCAGTTCTTTTCAGTCCCTTCCAATCCTCTCCCATTTCCCTCCCAGTCCTCTCCCAGTCCCAATCCAATCTTTCCAGGTCCATCCCAGTCCCCTACCAGTCACCTCCCACTCCCTCCTAATCCCCTCCCTGTCCCCAGTCCTCTCCCAGTCACAATCCATTCCAGATCCCTCTCCATTCCCTCACAATCCACTCCCAATCTATTCCACTATCTCCCAGTATATCCCAGTCCCCTCCACTAACTCCCATGCCCCTCTCCCTCTCTCCCAGGCCCTCCACATCCCCTCCCAGGCCATCCCAGTCCCTCACAATCCCTCCACTCCATCCCTCATCCTTTCCCACTTCCCTCTCAGTCTCCTCCCACTCCTCCCCAGTCCCTCCCAATCCCATCCCACTTCCCAGCTCTCCCTCCCATTCCCCTCCCTGCCTCTCCCACTCACTCACAATCACCCTAGTCTGGAAGGGGACTGGGGCATACTGGGAGACTCTGGGAAGGACTGGGAAGGACTGGATTGGGACTGGGACGGTCTGGGAGAGGACTGGGAAGGAATGGGACAGGACTGCGAGGGACTGAGGACTGGGAGGGGACTGGGATGAGTCCTTTCCCAGTCCAACTCCAGTCCCTCACAGTCCTCTCCCATTTCCTCCCAGTCCTCTATCAGTCCCACCCAGCCCCCTCCCAATCCTTCCCAGACCATCCCACTGGCTCCCAGTATATCCCAGGCCCCTCCCACGCCACTCCAACTACCTTTCACACACTCCCCCTACCTGCCCAGTCCCCTCCCAGTCACTCACAATCCTTTCCAAATCCCCTCCCTGTCCCATCCCAGCACCTCCCAGTCCAATTCCCCTCCCTCACACCTCTCAGGCCCCTTCCCAGTCCTCGCCCAGTTCAGCTCAGTCCTTCCCAGATCCCTTCCCACTCCCTCCCCGTTCCTCTGAATCCCACCCACTCACTCCCAATCCCTTCCCAGTCTCTCACAATCCCATTCCAGTCCTACCCAATCCCTCCTGGTCTCCTTCCAGTCTTCCTCAGTCCTTTCCAGGCCTCTCCCAATCCAAATCCAGTCCTTACCAGCCCCTTCCCACTCCCCTTCCCATCCCTTCCAATCCCCTCCCAGTCTCTCTCTGTCCCTCCCAGTCTGATCCCATTTCCTCCCAATCCCCTCCCAGTCTCACCCAGCCCCCTTCCAATCCTTCCCAATCCATCCCACTCGCTCCCAGTACATCCCAGTCCCCTCCCAATGCCTTCCAGGCCACCCCAAAGACCTTTCACACCCTCCCACTACCTTCCCAGTCCCCTCCCAGTCACTCACAATCCATTCCAGATCCCTTCCCATTCCCTCCCAATGCCCTCCCAGGTCACTCCTCCCTGACACCTCTCAGGCCCCTTCCCACTCCATCCCACTCCCACTCCATCCCAATGCCCTCCCAGTCTCCTCCAAGTCCTTCCCATTTCCTCTCAATCCCTCCCACTCCCCCTCCCAGTCCCTTCCTGTCCTCTCCCAGTTCCCTCACAGTCCTCTCCCAGTCCCAATCCAGTCCTTATCAGATCCATCTCAGTCCCTCCGGGTCCCGTCCCAGTCCAACTCCAGTCCCGTCCCAGTCCTCTATCACTCCCACCCAGCCCCATCCCAATCCTTCCCAGTCCATCCCACTAGCTCCCACAATATCCCAGTCCCCTTCAAGTCACCTCCCACTCCCTCCTAATCCCCTTCCAGTCCCCTCCCAGTCACTCACAATTCATTCCAGATCCCTTTCCCTTCCCTCCCAATCCCCTTCCACTCCCTCCCATTCCATCTCATTCCTCTCCCACTTCCCAGCAGTCCCTCCCATTCCCCTCCCTGTCCCATCCCAGCAACTCCCAGTCCCATTCCCCTCCCTGACACCTCTCAGGCCCCTTCCCATTCCTCTCCCAGTTCAGCTCAGTCCTTCCCAGATCCCTTCCCAGTCCATCTCACTCATCCCACTCCTTCCCCGTGCCTCTGAATCCCACCCACTCCCTCCCAGTCCCATCCCACTCTCTCACAATCCCATTCCACTCCTTTCCCAGTACATCCCACTGCAAACCCAGTCCTTTTCAGTCCCTTCCAATCCACTCCCATTTCCCTCCCAGTCCCAATCCAGTCCTTTCCAGGTCCATCCAAGTCCCCTCTCAGTCTCTCCCAGTCCCTAGTGCTACCAGTCACCTCCCACTCCCTACTAATCCCCTCCCTGTCCCCAGTCCTCTCCCAGTCACTCACAATCCATTCCAGATCCCTCTCCATTCCCTCCCAATCCTCACCCACTCCATTCCACTATCTCCCAGTATATCCCAGTCCCCTCCACTAACTCCCAAGCCCCTATCCCTCTCTCCCTCCACATCCCCTCCCAGGCCATCCCAGTCCCTCCCAATCCCTCCACTCCCTCCCTGATCCCTTCCCGCTCCATCCCATTCCCTCCCAGTCCATCCCAATGCCCTCCCAGCCTCCTCCCAATCCCTCCCAGTCTCTCCCAATCCCCACACAGTCACAACCAGTTCCCTCCCAGTCCCTGACAATCCCTCACAGTCTGCACCCTGTGCCCCATCCCTGCCCGTCACACCCAGTTCCATCCCAGTCCCTCCCAGTTCCTCCCAGTCAGGCTCCCTGGGAGGGGCTGGGAGGGAAATGAGAAGGATTGGGATAGAATTTGGAGGGCCTGGGAAGTTGTGGGATGGAAATGGGAGGGGACTGGGCGGGGGACTGGGAAGGAAGTGGGAGGCATTGGGAGGGAGTAGGAGAGAACTGTTAGGGACTGGGAGCGAGTTGGGAGGGAACTGGGAGGTACTGGAAAGGGATTTGGAGGGACTGGGAGGGGAGGGCTGGGGACTGGAACAGAAGTGGTAGGGACTGGGACAGACTGGGAGGGGACATGAAGGTGTGTTGGAGGTACTGGATGGAATTGGGAAGCACTGGGATGGGACTGGGCAGGAACTGCGAGGAAACTGGGAGGGTGTGGGAGGGAACCGGCAAAGACTGGGAGGGACTGGAGGGGACTGGGAAGAACTGGATGGGGAGTGGGAGGGACTGGAACAGAAGTGGGAGGGGAATGGAAGGGACTGGGAGGGAACTGGACCCCAACTGGGCCCAAACTGGGACACACTCAACCCAAACTGCAGGGGAGTGGTCGCAAACTGGGGGGGTCTGGTCCCAAACTGGGGCACACTGGAACAAAACTGGGGGGGACTGGTCCCGAACTGGGACGCACTGTTCCTAAACTGGGGGGAACTGGTCCCAAACTGGGACGCACTGTTCCCAAACTGGGGGGGCTGGTCCCGAACTGGGACACACTGTTCCCAAACTGGGAGGGACTGGTCCCGAACAGGGATGCACTGTTCCCAAACTGGGGGGACTGGTCCCAAACTGGGACACACTGGAACAAAACTGGGGGGGGGCTGGTCCCAAACTGGGACACACTGTTCCCAAACTGGGGGGGGCTGGGCCCGAACTGGGACGCACTGTTCCCAAACTGGGGGGACTGGTCCCGAACTGGGACGCACTGTTCCCAAACTGGGGGGGCTGGTCCCGAACTGGGACGCACTGTTCCCAAACTGGGGGGGCTGGTCCCGAACTGGGACGCACTGTTGCCAAACTGGGGGGGCTGGTCCCGAACTGGGACGCACTGTTGCCAAACTGGGAGGGACTGGTCCCAAACTGGGATGCACTGTTCCCAAACTGGGGGACTGGTCCCAATCTGGGACGCACTGTTCCCAAACTGGGGGGACTGGTCCCGAACTGGGACACACTGTTCCCAAACTGGGAGGGACTGGTCCCAAACTGGGACGCAGTGCTCCCAAACTGGGGGGGCTGGTCCCGAACTGGGATGCACTGTTCCCAAACTGGGGGGGCTGGTCCCGAACTGGGACGCACTGTTCCCAAACTGGGGGGCTGGCCCAGCGCAGCCAATGGGAGCGCTGCTGCCCGAGCCCCACTGGCCAATCAGAGCGTGGCCTGGCCCTCCTGCTCTGTCAGCGCCGGGAGGGAGGGAGGGGGGAGGGAGACCAAACGGCGGCAGGGGCACAGAGGAGGCTCCCAGCGCCCCCAGAGCAGCTCCCAGCGCCTCCAGGTAAGATTCCCAGTCCCATCAACCCCCCTCCCAGTCCCTCCCAATTCCTCTGCAGTGCCTTCCAGTTCCCTCCCAGACCTCTCCCAGCCCCTCTCTAATCCCATCCCAGTCCCTGCCCAATCCTGCTCCAGTCTCTTCCAGACCACCTCCCAGTCCCTCCCAGTCTGTCCCAGTTCTTCCTGGGAGCACTTTCAGTTCCCATCCAGGCCCCTTCCAAGTCCTCCCATTCCAGTCCTTTCCCAGTACAACCCAGTCCTCACCCAGTCCCAATCCAGTCCTTACCAGGTCCATCCCAGTCTCCTTTCAGTCTCTCTCTGTCCCTTCCAGTCCCTTCCAACTACCTTTCAGACCCTCCCAGTTCCTTTTCATTCCCTTCCCAGTCCCTTCTAAGTCCCCTCCCAGTCACTCACAATCCATTCCAGATCCCTTCCCATTCCCTCCAAGTCCCCTCCCACTCCATCTCAGTCAATCCCATTCCCCTCCCTGTCCCATCCCAGCACCTCCCAGGCCCATTCCCCTCCCTGACACCTCTCAGGCCCCTGCCCAGTCCCACCCAATCCCTCCCAGTCCCCTCCCCAGTTCCGCTTAATCCTTCCCAGTCCATCCCACTCCCTGCCACTCCATCCCAATGCCCTCCCGGTCCTTCCCAGTCTCCCACAGTTCCTCTGAATCCCACCCACTCCCTCCCAAACCCCTCCCAGTCCCATCTCTGTCTCTCACAACCTCATTCCACTCCTTTCCCACTACATCTCACTCCCACTCCTCTCCGATTGCCTCCCAGTCCCCTCCCACTCACAAACCATTCCAGATCCCTTCCCATTCCCTCCCAATGCCCTCCTACTCCAGCCCAGTGCATCCCATTCCTCTCCCAGTTCCCAAGAGTCCCTCCCATTACCCTCCCTGTCCCATTCCCCTGTCACCTCTCAGTCTCCTTCCCAGTCCCAACCACTCTCTCTCACTCCCCTCCCAGTCCCATCCCAGTCTCTCATAATCCAATTCCACTCCTTTCCCAGTACATCCCACTCCCCTCCCAGTCCTTCTCTGTCCCTTCCAGTCCTCTCCCACTGCACCCCGAGTCCTAATCCAGTACTTACCAGGTCCATCCCAGTCCCATTCCAGTCCCAGTCCTCTCCCATTTCCTCTCAATCCACTCCCAGTCCCACCCGGCCTCACCCAATCCTTCCCAGTCCATCCCACTAGCTCCCAGTACATCCCAGTCCTCTTACAGTCACCTCCCAATCCTCTCCCAGTCCCCTGTCCCCTCCCAGTCTCTCACAATCCCATTCCTCTCCTCTCCCAGTACAGCCCACTCCCCTCCCTGTCCCTTCCAATCCTCTCCCATTTCCCTCCCAGTCCCAATCCAGTCCTTTCCACGTCCATCCCAGTCCCCTCTCAGTCTCTCCCAGTCCCTAGTGCCATTCCAGTCCTCTCCCAGTCACTCACAATCCATTCCAGATCCCTCTCCATTCCCTCCCAATCCTCTCCCACTCAATTCCACCATCTTCCAGTATATCCCAGTCCCCTCCACTAACTCCCAAGCCCCTATCCCTCTCTCCCTCCACATCCCCTCCCAGTCCCTCCACTCCATCCCTGATCCCTTCCCACTCCATCCCATTCCCTCCCAGTCTGTCCCAATGCCCTCCCAGTCTCCTCCCAATCCCTCCCAGTCTATCCCAGTCTCTCCCAATCCCCACACAGTCACATTCAATTCCCCTCCCTGACACCTCTCAGGCCCCTTCCCAGTCCTCTTCCAATTCAGCTCAATCCTTCCCAGATCCCTTCCCAGCCCATCCTACTCCATCGCACTCCCTCCCCATTCCTCTGAATCCCACCCACTCACTCCCAATCCCTTCTCAGTCCCTCACTATCCCATTACACTCCTTTCCCACTACATCCCACTGCCCTCCCAGTCCTTTTCAGTCCTCTCCCAGTCCCAATCCAGTCCTTTCCAGCTCCATCCCAGTTCCCTCCCACTCCCTCCTAGTCCCTTTCCATTGCCATTCCACTCACTCACAACCCATTCCAGACCCATTCCAAATCTCTCCCACTCCATCCCACTATCTCCCACTATATCCCAGTCCCCTCCACTAACTCCCGAGCCCCTATCACTCTCTCCCAGGCCCTCCACATCCCCTCCCAGGCCATCCCAGTCTCTCCACTCCATCCCTCATCCTTTCCCACTACCTCTCAGTCCCTCCAAGTCTCCTCCCACGCCTCGCCAGTCCCTCCCAATCCCATCCCACTTCCATCAGTCCCTCCCATTCCCCTCCTGTCCCATCCCAGGGCCTCCCAGGCCCATTCCTCTCCCTCACACCTCTCAGGCCCCTTCCCAGTCTCACCCAATCCCTCCCAGACCCACTCACTCCTTCCCAGATCCCTTCCCAGTCCATCCCACTCCCTCCCAGTCTCTCACAATCCCATTCCAGTCCTACCCAATCCCTCCTGATCTCCTTCCAGTCCTCCTCAGTCCTTTCCAGGCCTCTCCCAATCCAAATCCAGTCCTTACCAGCCCCTTCCCACTCCCCTTCCCATCCCTTCCCCTTCCCTCCCAATCCCCTCCCAGTCTCTCTCTGTCCCTCCCAGTCTGATCCCATTTCCTCCCAATCCCCTCCCAGTCTCACCCAGCCCCCTTCCAATCCTTCCCAGTCCATCCCACTCGCTCCCAGTATATCCCAGTCCCCTTCCAGTCACCTCCCACTCCCTCCTAATCCCCTTCCAGTCCCCAGTCCCCTCCCAGTCACTCACAATTCATTCCAGATCCCTTTCCCTTCCCTCCCAATCCCCTTCCACTCCCTCCGACTCCATCTCATTCCTCTCCCACTTCCCATCAGTCTCTCCCATTCCCCTCCCTGTCCCATCCCAGCACCTCCCAGTCCCACCCAATCCCCCCCAGTCCCCCCACAGTTCCACTCACTTTTTCCCAGATCCTTTCCCAGTCCATCCCAATGCCCTCCTGGTCTCCTCTCAGTCTTTCCTAGTCTCTCCCAGTTCCTCTGAATCCTACCCACTCCCTCCCAATGCCTTCCCAGTCCCTTCCAGGCCACCCCAACTACCTTTCACCTCCTCACACTACCTTTCCACTCCCCTGCCAGTCTCTTCCCAGTCCCCTCCCAGTCACTCACAATCCATTCCAGATCTCTTCCCACTCTACCTCCTTCTTCTTCTTCCCATCAGTCCCTCCCATTCCCTTCCCTGCCACCTCTCAGGCCCCTTCCCAGTCCCACCCAATCCCCCACAGTCCCCTCCCACTTCTGCTCCTTCCCAGGTCCCTTCAGATCCCTTCCCACACCATCCCACTCCCTCCCAGTCCATTCCAATGCCCTCTCAGGCTCCTCCCGGTCCTTCCCCGTTCCTCTGAATTCCACCCACTCTCTCCAATCCTCTCCCAGTCCCATCCCAGTCTCTCACAATCCCACTCCAGTCCTACACAATCCCTCCTGGTCCCCTCCCAGTCTCTCACAATCCCATTCCAGTCCTTTCCCAACACATCCCACTCCCCTCCCAGTCCGTTCCAATCTCCTCCCAATCCCCTATCAGTCCCACACAGCCCCACCCAATCCTTCCCACTCCATCCAACTAGCTCCCAGTATATCCCAGTCTCCTTCCAGTCCCCTCACACTCCCTCTCAATACTCTCCCAGGGCCTTCCAGGCCACCCCAACTACCTTTCACACCCTCACACTGCCTTCCCATTCCCCTCCCAGTATCTTCCCTGTCCACTCCCACTCTGGCTCAGTCCCCCCCAGTCACTCACAATCTATTCCAGATCCCTTCCCATTCCCTCCCAATGCCCTCCTACTCCAGCCCAGTGCATCCCATTCCTCCCCCAGTTCCCAACAGTTCCTCCCATTACCATCCCTGTCCCTCCCAGACCCATTCTCCTCACTGCCACCTCACAGTCTCCTTCCCAGTCCCATCCCAGTCTCTCATAATCCCACTCCAGTCATTTCCCAGTACATCCCACTCCCCTCCCAAACCTTCTCTGTCCCTCCCAGTCCTAATCCAGTCCTTAGCAGGTCCACCTCAGTCCCCTCCCAGTCTCAGTCCAACTCCAGTCCCTCCCAACCTCTCCCAGTTCCTCTCAATCCACTCCCAGTCCCACCCAGCCTCACCCAATCCTTCCCAGTCCATCCCACTAGCTCCCAGTACATCCCAATCCCTTCCAATCCCCTCCCACTCTGGCTCAGTCCCCTCCCAGTCACTCATAATCCATTCCAGACCCCATCACATTCCCTCCCAATCCCCTCCCACTCCCTGCAAGTCCAGCCCATTCCTTTCTAACTTCCCATCAGTCTCTCCCATTCCCCTCCCTGCCCCATCCCACTACCTCCCAGTCCCATTCCCCTCCCTGGCACCTCTCAGGCCCCTTCCCAGTCCCCTCCCAGTTCAGCTCAGTTGTTCCCAGTCCCACCCACTCTCTCTCAGTCCCCTCCCAGTCCCAGCCCAGTCTCTCACAATCCAATTCCACTCCTTTCCCAGAACATCCCACTCCCCTCCCTGTCCTTTTCAGTCCCTTCCAGATCTTTCCCAGTTCCCTCACAGTCATCTCCTAGTCCCTCCCAGTCTCAGTCCAGTCGTCATCAGGTCCATCCCAGTCTCTCCCAGTCCCTCCCAAGCCCCTATCAGTCCCACCCAGCCCTCCCCCAATCCTTCCCAGTCCATCCCACAGTCTCCCAGTATATCCCAGTCCCTTTCCAGTCCTTTCCCATTCCCTCCCATTTCTCCACAAGTTCCCATGAGTCCCTCACAATCTCCTCCCTATCCCATCCCAGTACCTCCCAGTCCCACTTCCCTCCCTGCCACCTCTCAGGCCCCTTCCCAGTCCCATCCAATCCCTCACAGTCCCCTCCCAGTTCCACTCTCTTCTTCCCAGGTCTATTCCCAGTCCACCCCACTCCCAGTCTCCTCCCAGTCCTTCCCAGTTCCTTTGAATCCCACCCACTCCCTACAACCCCCTCCCAGTCCCACCCCAGTCTCTTTCAATCCCATCCCACTCCTTTCCCAGTACATCCCAGTCCCCTCCCACTTCTTCTCAGTACCTTCCAGGCTTCTCCCAGTCCCAATCCAATCCTCACCAGTCCCTTCCCAGTCCATCCCAATCCCCTCCTAGTCTCTTCCAGTGCCCTCCAACTACCTTTCACACCCTCCCACTACCTTTCCACTCCCCTCCCACTCTGGCCCAGTCCCAATCCATTCCAAACCCTTTCCCATTCCCCCCAATCCTCTCCCTGGCCCAGTCCCCTCCCTGCCACCTCTCAGTCCTCCTCAGTCCCTTCCAGGCCTATCCCAGTTCCCTCACAGTCCTCTCCCAGTACCTCCCAGTCCAAATCCAGTCCTTACCAGGTCCATCCCGGTCCCTTCCCAATCCCATTCCAGTCCTCTCCCATTTCCTTCCAATCCTCTATCACTCCCACCCAGCCCCCTCCCAATCCTTCCCAGTCCATCCCCCTAGCTCCCAGTCTATCCCAATCCCTTCCCAGTCCCCTCCCACTCTCTCACAATCCATTCCAGATCCCCTCCCAGGCCATCTCATTCCTCTCCCACTTCCCATCAGTCCCTCCCATTCCCCTCCCTGTCCCATCCCAGTACCTCCCAGTCCCATTCCCCTCCCTGACAGCTCTCTGTCCTCTTCCCAATCCCTCCCAGTCCCCTCACTCCTTCCCAGATCCCTTCCCAGCCCAGCCCACTCTCAGTCCATCCCAGACTCTCCCAGTTCCTCTGAATCCCACTCACTCCCTCCCAATCCCCTCCCAGTTCCATCCCAGTCTCACAATCCCATTCCAGGCCTTTCCCAGTACATCCCAGTCCTTCTCAGCCCCTTCCAGGCCTCTCCTAATACCCTCCCAGTCCCAATCCAGTCTTTAACCAGGTCCAACCCATTCCCCTCCCATTCTCTCTCTGGCCTTCCCCCCCTTCCCAGTTCCACACCAGTTCCTCCCAGTCCATCCCATTGCCCTCTCAGTCCCTTCTCAGTACCTCCCAGTCCCATACCCCTCCATGCCACCTCAGTCCCCTTCCCAGTCCATCCCAGTCCCCTCGAGTCTCTCCCAGATCCCTTCCCAGTCCATCCAACTCTCTCCCAGTTCCTCTGAATCCCACCCACTCCCTCCCAGTCTCTCACAATCCCATTCCACTCCTTTCCCAGTACTTTCACATTCCCAGTCCTTCCCAGTCCCTTCCAGGCCCATCCCAGTTCTCTCCCAGTCCTAATCCAGTTCTTGCCAGGTCCATCCCAGTCCCCTCCCAGTCTCTCCCAGTCCTGTCCCAGGTCTCTATCACTCCCACCCAGTCCTCTCCCAATCCTTCCCAGTCTATCCTACTGGCTCCCAGTATACCCCAGTCCCCTTCCAGTCCCCTCCATCAGCTCCCAATCCCCATCACTCTCTCCCAGTCCCTCCAAATCCCCTCCCAATCTCCTCCCACTGCCTCCCAGTCCCTCATCCTTTCCCACTTCCCTCCCACTACCTCGCAGTCTCCTCCCACTCCTCGCCAGTCCCTCCCAATCCCATCCCACTCCCCATCTGCCCCTCCTGTTCCCCTCCATGGCTCTCCCAGTCACTCACAATCACTCCCAGTCCCTCATCAATCCCTTCCCACTCCATCCCACTCCCTCCCAGTCTCCTCCCAATCCCTCCCAGTTCCTCTGAATCCCCCCCCAGTCTAGCCTGGTCCCCTCCTAGTCCTTCTCAGTGTCTCCCAAACCCCTCCCAGTCTGGCTTAGTCTCTCCAAGTCCCTCCCAGACCATCCCATTCCTCTTCCAGTTCCAAGTAGTCCCTCGCAATCCCCTCCCAGTCTCTCCCAATCCCTCCCAGTCACTCATTTATTCCTTCCCACTCCACCCCAGTCCCTCCCAGTCTCTCTGAATTCCTCCCACTCTCTCCCAATCCCTTCCAGTCCCTCTGAATTCCTCCCAATCCCTCCCACTCTCTCCCAATCCCTTCCAGTCCCTCCCAGTCTCTCCAAACTCATTCCACATCCCCTCCCACTCTCTCCCAATCCCTTCCAGTCCCTCCCAGTCTCTCCAAACTCATTCCACATCCCCTCTCACTCTCTCCCAATCCCTTCCAGTCCCTCCCAGTCTCTCCAAACTCATTCCACATCCCCTCTCACTCTCTCCCAAACCCTTCCAGTCCATCCCAGTCCCCTCCCATTTCCTCCCAGTCCCCATCAGTCCCACCCAGCTCCCTCCCAGTCCATTCCTCTACCTCCCAGCATATCCCATTCCCCTTCCAGTCCCCTCCAGGAACTCCCAATCCCCTATCACTCTCTCCCAGTCCCTCTGCAGGCTTCCCACTCCCTCCCAGTTCTTCTCAGTGCCTCCCAAACCCCTCCCAGTCTGGCTCAGTCTCAGCCTCTCCAAGTCCTTTCCCAGTCCCTCCAAGTCCATCCCATTCCTCTCCCTGTTCCCATCAGTCCCTCCCATTCCCCTTCCTGTCCCATCCCAGGACCTCCCAGTCCCATTTCCCTCCCTCACACCTCTCACTCCCATTCCAGTCCATCCCACTCCGTCCCAGTCCATCCCAGTCTCTTGCAATCCCCCCAGAGCCTTTCCCAATACCCTCCCATGCCAAATTCCCTCTCAGTCTCTTCCAATTCCTTCTGATCCCTTCCAGATGCCTTCCCACTCCCTCCCATTGCCAGTCCAGTCCCCTCTCAGTCCAGCCCAGTCTCTCTCAGTCCTTCCCAGTCCCCTTCCAGTCCCACCCAGCCCCTCACAATCCCTCCCTGTCCATTCCACTATCTCCCAGTATATCCCAGTCTCCTTCCAGTCCCCTCAGTAACTCCCAATCCCCTATCGCTCTCTCCCAGTCCCTCCAATTCCCCTCCCAGCCCCTTCCCAGTCCCCTCCCACTACCTCCCAGGCCTTCCCCATCCCAATCCCTCCAGGCCAACCCTGATGCCTTCCCAGACCCCTCCCTCTCCTCCCAATCCCTCCCAGTTCCACTGAATCCCTCTCACTGCCTCCCAAACACCTCCCAGTCTGGCTCAGTCTCTCTCAGCCTCTCCAAGTCCCTTCCCAGTCCCTCCCATTCCACTCCCAGTTCCCATCAGTCCCTCCAAATCCCCTCACAGGCCCTTCCCAGTCCATCCCACTCCTCCCACTCAATCCCAATGCCCTCCCAGTCTCCTCCCAATCCCAGTCTCTCCCACTTCCACTGAATCCATCCCAATCCCTCCCAGTCTGGCCCTGTCCTCTCCCAGTTCCCTCCCAATTGCCTTCATTCCCATTCCTGTCCTTTCCTCCTCCATCCCATTCCTCTCCCAGCCCCTCCCCAATCCATCCCAGTCTCTCTCAGTCCCAGTCCCTTCCAGTCCTCTCCCATTTCCTCCCAACCCCCTTCAGCCCTACCCATTCCCCTCCCAGTCACTCACATTCACTCCCAGTCCCTCATGCATCCCTTCCCACTCCCTCCCAATGCCCTCCCAGTCTCCTCCCAATCCCTCCTGGTGTCTCCCAGTCCCTCTGGACCCCTCCCAGCCGGGCAGCAGAAAGGCAGCAGCAGGAGCACATCCCAGCAGTAAAAGGATGTTAAATCCACCCCGACACAGGCACACAAAAGCCTCTGCAGGCAGCACAGCCTCGGCCCCTAGCCCAGCCCCTGCTCAGCTGCCCTGGCACCGCTGCCTCTGGGGCTCCACTGCCATCAGCCCAGAGCCAAGCAGCAAAGGCTCCACTGCACCAGCACCAACTGCACTGCGGCACAGGCTGCTGGCACAGCTGCCTCTCTGCCCAAGCACAGCCCTGAGCAGCAAGTGGCACAGCTGCACAAGTGACCTGCTTTGGCCAGCACAGCAACGAGGCCCAGGCAGCTCTGCCTTCTGGCTGCCACCTCCTGCACAGTGCCACCAGAGTGCCCCTGAGGGGAACAGCTCCCCGAGGGAGACCTTAGCTGCAGCAGCACTGCCCAGCAGCCTCTCCAGGGCAGAGGCCTCTCCCCACACCTGAACACCCCCTTCAGTTTTCACTCCCTCACACCCTGAGCTTCTCCTCTGCAACCATCAGCACACTGAAAGGCCTAAGAGAAGGCTTTAAGCAAGGCTGGCACTTGGCAGCAACTCACCACAGAGACATTTCTGCCCCCACAGCCACAGGAAATCCATTTCTGAACCAGCTGCAAGCAGCAATTGCATTTCAAACAGCTCCACGGCCTGGTACCAAAGCATCCCACCCTGCCAGGGCTTGGGGCTGAGGCTGAGTGCAAATCTGCAGCTGGGCTGGGGCAAAGCAGTTCAGCTCCCTGCAAAAAGAGAGAACAAACACAGCAGAGAACTCTCACCCAGGCACAAACAACAGAGACAGAAAGAGGGAGGCAACCTCCAGAGGACCCCAGGCCAACTTAGATGCCCACAATGCCCCTTCTGATGCCCCTGAACCCTGCTGCATGACCCCAGGCCCATTTTACCTGTCCCCAGACCCTTTTGAGGGCCCCCAGGCTCACTGCAGATGAGCCCAGAAGCCTCTAGCCCAGCCCCAGACCTTTTTAGAGACCCCAGAACCCCTCTAGACACTCACAGATCTCCCTGCACCACAAAACCCATCCCCTTTGGGGAATTGAACCTGGGTCTCCCACATGGCAGACGAGAATTCTACCACTGCACCACAAAAGGGCTTGGAACTGGCTGCTCCTTGTGGTTCCTTCCAACCCTGACTGATTCTATGATGCTAGTTTTAGTGCTCCACACTCCTCTCTATTCTCCAGTTTCATTGGTAAGAATGTTCCAGTTCCTTGCTATTTGTGCTTGAAGTGCTTTATTGGTTTCGCCTTGAGCAGTAATGCAATTTAATTTCTGATATCAGCTAAGGAAATTTCAGGAAATAGATTAAATATTCTTCACTTCTCTATTTTGACAAAGTTTCCATCTTCACTTTCCCCCGGGTCAAATTAAATAATCTGTTGGAGAAATTCTTGATTAGCACAGCACACAAGAATTGATAAACATGAGCAACCCATGCTGGGAACATCTTTGGTTCCCAGTCAGCTCAGCAAATGGAGCTGTAAACAGCCAAGCACCCCACACACAGCTGCAGTGGGCAGAGACTAGATAACCAAAGGGGCTGGAAAAGATTAGCAACTGGCTGTGATTAGAGTAATTAATTTCAGCTTATACGTAATGCTGAATTCAAGCTCCTAGACAATATTGAAGTCAAGCTTAGACATAATCACAGACTCACAGGATGTCAGGGGTTGGAAGGGACCCAAAGAGATCATCGAGTCCAACTCCCCTGCCAGAGCAGGACCATACAGATTGGCTCAGCTCACAGAGGAACAGATCCAGACAGGCCTTGAAAGGCTCCAGAGAATGAGACTCCACAACCTCTCTGGGCAGCCCCTGCCATCCTGCCGCTGCCCTCCACCTTCCCCCGGGCAGTCTCTGCTGCTTTCCTCCTCTCCACTCTACGTTACCAGCTTTGGCTGTTACCAGTTCCATTACCAGCTGCGGCTCCTGGTCCGTTACCAGCTCCAGTTCATGCTCCTGGTCCATGTTCACATCCATCGCAGAACCTAGAGTAAAACTTTTGAAGATCCTCGTCTGTTACCAGCTCCAGTTTGTGCTCCTGCTCCATCTTTGCATCCATCGCAGAACCCAGAGCAAAACCCTTGAGGATCCAAACTCCTAAAGCAAACTCAGCCTCAGTAACAACACAGACTTAGCACCCGTGAGCTAAGGTGGATGTTGCGGTGGGTCAGTAGCACAGCCCTAAGGTAGCCCTAGCTAGCCGGGGGGCCAGCCAGGCCCCCCGGCCTTTGAAACCCTCCACCACGCACCCGGTGCTCACCCGTGCACACTCACCTGGGATGCCAGGCAGAGGATCCCTTGGCCCGCAATGGGCCCAGCTTGGGGCTGGGCTCCTCCTGCACTGCTTATAAAGGGCACTGAGCAGGGAGGGCAAAGTAGCCACAGCTGGGGTGGGAGGAGACTTCAATTGACCTCCCCTTTTTAAGCTGCCCCAGGAGAGGCAGAAGCCTTTGGCTGATCCCCTTTGTGGTGGTAGGTTGGCTGTGTCCTTTGTGGGGTGGTGTTTTGGCTGCGTTCTTTGTGGGGTGCTTTTGCTTTTCTCTAAGCCACTCTTCCCCTTTCCTCTGCTTGGGATTTCTCTTCCTCCTTGGAATGTTGTGCTTAAAGCTGTGCTTGAAGTTGTGCTGTTTCCTTCATGAGATAGGCTTGCTTTTGTTCTTCCTGCCTTGCTCCTCTCTTGTTTTCACCTGTTTGGGGCCAGAATCTCCCTTCCTCTTGTTGCAGCCTGGCAGCAAGAGTCAGAGTCCCTACAGCATCTCGTTGCCTCCTTTGCCCTTTGCTTGCTGTGACAGCACAGCTCCGGCCTCTGGTGTGGCTCTCGTTATTGTGGGGGAGAGAGAAGAGAGGAGGTGGGAAGGGAGAGAAAAATGGGGGGGGGTGAGAAGAGGGGTGGGAAAAGAGAGGAGGTGGGGGGGTGAAGAGAGGAGGTGGGGGGGTGAAGAGAGGAGGGGTGGGAAAAGAGAGGAGGGGTGGGAAAAGAGAGGAGGGGTGGGAAAAGAGAGGAGGAGGAGGGGTGGGAACAGAGAGGAGGAGGAGGGGTGGGAAAAGAGAGGAGGAGGAGGGGTGGGAAAAGAGAGGAGGTGGAGGGGTGGGAAAAGAGAGGAGGTGGAGGAGTGGGAAAAGAGAGGAGGAGTGGGAAAAGAGAGGAGGGGTGGGAAAAGAGAGGAGGGGTGGGAAAAGAGAGGAGGTGGGGGGGTGAAGAGAGGAGGGGTGGGAAAAGAGAGGAGGTGGGGGGGTGAAGAGAGGAGGGGTGGGAAAAGAGAGGAGGTGGGGGGGTGAAGAGAGGAGGGGTGGAAAAGAGAGGAGGTGGGGGGGTGAAGAGAGGAGGGGTGGAAAAGAGAGGAGGTGGGGGGGTGAAGAGAGGAGGGGTGGGAAAAGAGAGGAGGTGGGGGGGTGAAGAGAGGAGGGGTGGGAAAAGAGAGGAGGTGGGGGGGTGAAGAGGTGGGGGGGCAAGAGACGAGGGGGCTGGAAAGAAGAGAGAGAGGCCTCGGGCTGTTTAGTCTGGAGAAGAGAAGGGATCTCCTTAACGTCTATACATTGCCGAGGGGCAGGGGTCAGCACCAAGGTGCCAGCTGCTGCTTGGTGGTGCTCAGCACTAGGACAAGTAACAACAGACAGAAGCTGCTCCGCCTCAACAGGAGCAGAGATTACTTGGCTGGGAGGCTGACAGAGGACTGGCACAGACTGAAACCAAAACATTGCTCAGAACACAAAAGAACCTCTGAAGCGATGGCAAAAAGCTCAAGGAAAAGAGGTTGGATTTCCATGATTCTGTCCCTTAAAATATGTCAGACTAACAGCAGAGTGAAAAACGTGAAATTCATGCAGGTGGAACAGGTAGAACTGTGGCAGCCATGATTGGCTGTTTTATTCAAGAAGTTCATTTGGTTTAAGCCTAGTTCTAAATAGTGACAATAGATACACTAGGCACAGCATGGCAACAAGCTTACATCAAAGCATTTCTAAAGCCTCTGCAACTAAGTCCTTCTTGACTGACAAGAACATCACCTCACTGAATAGGCAATGAACTCTACCATTACAGCAGCCTTGGCCTCACAGATGACTCTCTTGCTTCGTTGCAGAAGTCCATCACCAGCCTGTGCCTGCAATGTCAAATGGAACCATGTCAAAACTGCTGACACTTTGCAGTTAGGGTCCCAACAGTTCATTCTTCAGACCTCCCAACCCTTAAGTCCCTTAAGAAGGCAGTGAAAAGCAATTGCTCTTGCATTTCATGCTGCCCAGACGCTCCCAGCTCCTCCAGTAAGGCTAAGCATTCCAACAGGCTCATGCCAAACTCTCCCACAGTTGTTTGAGACCATCACAGCAAACTAACAGCAAGTTGCTGCTCTACTCTCAGACCACAGAGGCTGCCTAGGGAGTCGCAGTCCCTGCAGCTGCTCAAGAAAAGCCTGGATGAGGCACTTAGTGCCATGGCCTAGCTGACTGGAGAGGGCTGGGGCTAGGTTGGGCTGGATGAGCTTGGATGTCTCTTCCAACCTGGCTGATTCCATGATTCTAAGTGTACAAATACCCCAGCTGTGTGCTTTGAACCTTGTAAATAAGCTTTCTGCAGAGACTGAATGATAAGAAACAGGTTGGTTGTAGTTATTAACAACCTTTGCCTGGATACCAACATTAATATTGGTTATTAATTGTGCATCACTCATAACGCACCCATTCCATGGCTCTTGGAGTTCCCACAGTGAGAACAGCAAAGGATGGCACACCCCAAGCACTCCTCACCACGTATTCACTGCCAGCACCCAGCACGGGAAGACAGCCAGGACAGGAAGATAAATCACACGGCGTAACAATCGGAGCCACCGCAGCTAAGGGGGGAAAAACCAAACACCAACCAATATATCTCAAGCCACAACAAAGACTTACTTCAGCAGCACCATCCAAGATATCCTTCATGAACTTAACCATGTCCTCTGTCTTCTCCAGGTGTCTGTCTGGCAGCAAACACTGCTGGTTGGAGGCATTCAAGACGACGGTAGTACGGATGGTCAGCTCGCTGGCAATGGAAAGCAGATGGGTTACAGGTTTGAAGAGCCACAGTGTAAAACACTGCAAAGCAAAGAATTCCTACAGCATGTCAGAGGGCGCTCAGTGAGCTTCTCCCTGTGTGTGTTCCCTTAAAGGCAAGAGGGGAAGGGGGAAGAGAATGGTACAAAAAAGCTTCTCAGCAGTACTTTGTCCCCTCACATCCGTGCAGGCAACGCGATGGAAGCTTACTGCATTTCACACCCCCACAGGTAGCTCATGACTTCCCCAGCAGCAAGAGATCACAGACAGGAACCCTGCACATGAAACGTACTACTAAGGTAACACAGGAAGTCTTTCAGCATGCAAAGGCAAAAGCACAACCCAAAACATTCCACATGGCCACAGTCCAGCTGAAGAACGAAAAACTGCTGGAACCAGTTCAGAGCAGGACCACGAGGATGAGCCAAGGGCTGGAGCACTTCTAAGAGGATAGGCTGAGGGAGCTGGGGCTGCTCAGCCTGAAGGGGACAAGACTCCAGGGAGACTTTAAAGCTACCTCCCAGTACCTGAAGGGAACCTGCAGCAGGAAGGCTGCAGAGGGACTTTTTCCATAAGGGTGTCTAAAGACAGGGCAAGGGGAATGGTTTGAAGCTGAGGGAGAGCAGGGCTGCTCAGAGTGGATCTGAGGAAGAAGTTCTTCAGCATGAGAGTACTTTGGCTTGCAGAGACAGAAACACTGTAATGCCTGTTCATGAATTTACAGCCAAGGTCACAAGCGTGCTTCTGTCAGCAATTACTGCTTCTATGCCCACCAATCACACAGTAGTGTGTCCTTTGTGAACAAAAAGCATCTGAGGCCAGCTGCACCATGTATTCAGCGACAAAACAAAGCAAATCAACAAAACAAATCTCCTACTTACCCAGCCCAAAAAGCAAACACTTCTCTGCCAGAGAAACAGGCAGAAACATCTCAGCAGACAGACAGAAGAGCTTGCACAGGAGAAGCAGGTGAAGAAGGTCTCCTTTTTGGCACCTATAATGCACCAGATCAGTCACATCACTTTAACTTCAAATGAGAGACAGCTGCTTTTAGATTCACTGCACTCAGGTGTTCATCTAGAGACAGCCCACAGAAATCCAGAACTTGTGCTCCCTGAGTCCCCCTGAAGCTCCTAGAATCTTCCAGAGCACAAGCACAGGATTTTGTGCATGCTCTGATCACCCAGAGAAAACTTACAGAGCTGACATCTTCAACTCTGGTTTTTCCCTTCCTTCACTCCAAAGGCCAGAGAAGAAGTAGTCAACTGCAAATGCCAAGCAACTTCACTCCCGAATGATGCATTTGAAGACAATGACCATTAAGGGCAAATGTCAAGCATCTTGTTAACCTACTCCAATGTGCCTTGTCTGTACTGAGTGCAGCCAGCATCCTTCATGCACTTCATGCTGCTTCTCTGAGGGAGCTCAGTTGTATGCCTCTCTTAAAGAAAGCATCAAGAGTGAAATGGGACTCTCCTGAAATCAGAAGCACAGGCAATGCATAACCATTCTTTACAGCCCCAGTTACAAACTGGGCAGGCTGCAGAGGTGCGCCCAGGCCAACCTCATGGCATTCATCAAGGCCAAGTGCAAGGTCCTGCACCTGGGTGGGTACAATCCCAAGCACAACTCCAGGCTGGATGGGGAACGGCTGAGAGCAGCCCTGAGGAACAGGCCCTGGGGGTCTGGGCTGATGCAAAGCTCAAGAGGAGCCTGCAGTGTGAGTGCAGCCCAGACAGCAACCCTGTGCTGGGCTCCAGCAAGAGCAGTGTGGGCAGCAGGGCAAGGGAGGGGATTCTGCCCCTTGCCTCTGCTCTCCTCACACCCCATCTGCAGTCCTGGGGGCAGTTCTGGAGCCCCCAGCACAAGAAGGACATGGAAGTGTTGGAGCCAGTGCAGAGGAGGCCACCAAGATGCTGAGAGGGCTGCAGCAGCTCTGCTCTGAGCACAGAGTCTGATCAGTGACCTCACTGCTGGCTGCAGCTACCTGGAGGGAGGAAAAGTCCTACAGCTGTGCTGCTCAGGGACATGCTTTAGGGGTGACCTGGCAGTGCTGCCTTAAGGGCTGCCCTGGATGATTTGGAAGCTCTTCTCCAACAGCAACCACTCCATGCTTCTACTCCTCAGAACCGGTGCACCTGACTGCCAGAAGGAGCACAAACTCCACACAAAGCTTTACCTGACCCAGCCTCTTTGGCCACCTGCGTCTCGTGGGGGATGTCCCTCAGCATCTGCTCCTCCCGCATGAGCTGGTGCTGGGCTGAACCCTCCTGCTGCCTGGGGAACGGCCATGCTGCTCCTGCTGCTCCTTCAGCTCATGCCATGCTTGCTGGAGAGAGCTGCAGAACCCAACGGCAGCACAGATTGACACGGAGGGGCTCTGGCAGCAGCAGCTTGAGTGCAGGCAAATCCATCCCTGCAGCTGAGCACAGACATTGCTTTGGCCCAGAGCCGCTCGCAGTGGCGCCTGGAGGACCTCGGAGGCCTAGAGCGGCTTTGACCAGCGAGAGGAGCGGCCCAGAGCGTCGCCTGCCAGCCGGAAGTGACGGCACGGAGGCAAGATGGCGGCGCGGAGCGAGCTGCTGCGGCTGTACCCAGCCCCGGGGGGGTCTTAGGCGGAGTTGGGGGGTCCCGGGAGGGGTCCGAGAGGGCTCGGGGGGGGGCGGGGGAAGGGGCTGGGGGGTTTTGGAGAGTCCCAGAGGGGCTTCGGGGGGGCCCCAGGGGGGTTTGAGGAGTCCCGGGGGGAGGGATGAGGTGGCTGGGGGGGGGCGAGCAGTGGGGGGAGGGTCTGGGGATGAGTCAGTGGTTGCCAGGGGCGTTTGGGGGGGTCGCAGGGGGATTTGGGGGGGGGCCGAAGTGGCTGAAGGGGGTAGGGGGAGGGTCTGGGGGTGTTGTAGGCGGCCCCGGGGTTGGGGGGGTTTGGGGCCGCCTTGGGAAGGGTCCGAGGTGGCTGGGGGGAGGGGGCAGTGGAGCAGAGGGAGGGTCTGGGGGTGTCATGGGGGTCCCCGGGTGAGGTTTTGACGGGGGTCAGAGGTGGCTGGGGGTAGGGGAAGGGTCTGTGGGTGCCATAGAGAGTCCCAGGGGTGCCTGGGGGGGACTGGGAGCAGTGGGAGGGGACTGGGGGGACGCTGGGGGGTGCTGGGGTCCCTCCCCCGAGGCTCCTTGACCTGCCCTGCCAGGGAGGTGCTGCTGCCGCTGCCTGCTGGCCTGGCACAGGTGGCACTGAGGGCGCTGGGCCCAGGCCTGCAGCCCCCAGCCCGGCCCGGGGGGAGGCCTCAGCAGCGCCCCCAGGCCAGGCTGCAGTGCTGCGGGGACAAGCTGAGGGCCTGAGTGGGCACTGGGGGTCGCTGGGCGGGGACGGGGAGGGGCTGGGGGATTAGTGGGGGCATACAAGGAGGTGAGTGGGGGTCTCTGGGAGGCCAGTGGGTGGGTCTGCGGGTCCCTGGGTGGTCCCTAGGAGGGTCTGAGGGTCCCTGAGAGGTCCCTAGGAAGGTCTGGGGGTCCCTGGGAGGGTCTGGGGGTCCCCGAGAGGTCATCAGAGGTCCCTGGGCGGTTATTGGAGGTCCCTGGGAGGGTCTGGGGGTCCCTGAGCCCTCCCCCCATAGGCTCTGGGTCTCCCGGGGGGCTGGAGGCCTGCGGGGGGAGGTCTCCTCCTTCCTGGAGCTGCTGGGGCTGTGCTGGAGACCATCGAGCGCTTCGGAGGGGCGGGGCAGGGGCAGGCCCCGCCCACGGCAGAGGACGCACCAATCAGCTGCTGACCCTCCCCGTCCTAACCAGTCTCCCCCCCGCCCCCCCCAATAAAGCACCAAACTCCGCCAGGTGGACCCTGCCTTCATTTATGCAAATGAGGGGGCGGGGCACAGGGGTGACCATGCCCACAGCCCCCACAGGATCCACCAATCAGCTGCTGACCCTCCCTGTAAGCCCTCCCCAACCCCCAACACATCTCCAAGGTACTCAAAGGCAGAGCCTGATATTGAAATGTATGCAAATGAGGGAGGCAGAACAAGCGGCAAAACACGCCCATCACAATCCACCAATCAGCAGCCACCTCCTGAACTCCTCCTCCAAAGGAAGCTCCAAATCTGTCACCATATAATTAGTTACTGAGGGGTGGGGCCAGGCGCAGCATGGGGAGGGGGCGTGGCTACGGAAAGGGGGTGTGGTTATGCAAATAAAGAGGCAGCAACCAGAGCCAGGCAAGAAAGGCCAGGGAGGGGGCGTGGCTCCGCAGCCCACTCCTCCCGCAGCAGCAGACCCCTGCAGAGCCCTAGAGACATCTCCAGACTCCTACAGACAACTTCAGACCTTTCCAAGGGCTCTGCAGACCCTTACAGACCCCTGCAAACTCTTCACACCCCTAAGACCTCTACACACAGCCACAGCCTCCTCTGCAGAGCCCTGCAGCCCCCTCCACACCTTGAATGCATTCCTGCAGACACTTAACAGATGCCTGACAGAGCTCCACAGACCCCTGCAGACCTTTACAAGATGCCTGCAGACACCTGCGGGCCCAGAACAGAAACCTCCACACCCCTGCTGAATGCTACAGACACTTGCACACCCCTCCAGCCTCCTAGAGACCTCTAGGGACCCCTCCCGACCTTTCCATAGAGCCCTGCAGACCCCTACATGTCTTTAAGAGGCCCCTAGAGACCCCCACAGACCTCTACAGACTGCCAGAGAACCCGGCAGACCTCTACAGACACCTCGAGACCTTTGCAAGGCACCTCAAGACCTTCACAGCCTTTTGAGACACCTACAGCACCACAGACACCTCTACAGACCCCGAACCACCTCCACAGACACCCAGAGAGCTCCACAGACTTCCAGAGAGCCCTCCAGGCCCCTAAGGGTACCTACAGATGCCTCCAGACCCCCGCACACCTCTGCACACTCAGAAAAGCCTCCAGGCCTTTTAGAAGACCCCTGCAGACACCTACAGACCTGGGCAGACTTCTACAGCTGCTTGCACAGCCCTGCAGACACCGACAGGCTCCTCCTGGCCTGCAAGCTCACACCATGTGCTCGCACTCAGCTTCTCCCCAGCACCCCCAGGGCTGCTCTTTATCGCCTCCGCCCCCAGCCCGCAGGCACAGGCAGGCTTCCTGCCGCCCACACGCAGCACCCTGCCCTTGCTCTCCTGGAACCTCACAAGCTTCGCCTGGGCCCAGCTCCCCTGCCTGCCCAGGTGTTTCCTGGATGCCATCCTGCCCCTCTGCTTGCTCTCCAGCACCACTCAGCTTGGGGCCATCTGCAAACACGCTGCCAGTGCACCTCTATCTCATTTGGGACAGTCACACTTTAGAGACACTGGACACAAGTGTCCTGGAGCCAAAGAACTCCTTCACTGAATGCAGACACCTACAGACCCCTCCACACCTTTAACAGACCACTGCAGCCCACTGCAGAACTCTGTAGAGCCCTCCAGACCTCCACAGACCCATTAAAAGGCACCTCCAGACCCAGGCAGACCTCTGCAGAGAACTAACAGAGCCCTGCAAATCCCTACAGGCATCTACGGACCCCTGCAGCTGCCTGCAAACACATACAGACCCCTACAGAGCTCCCCACACCCATCCAGACCCCTCCAGATATTTAACAGACCCCTGCACACATCTACAGACCCCTCCAGAGCCTTCACTGATGCCTGCAGGCACCTACAGACCCACACAGAAACCTCCAAACACCTACTCAACTCTACAGACCTCTGCAGACTCTCTCAGACCCTGACAAATAGCTACAGACCCCTTCACACCTCTGCAGACACCCACACTCACCTACACACCACCACAGACATGGACAAAGCTCAACAGGCACCTGCAGACCCCTCCACACCTTTAAAAGTTGCCCAGAGACTCCTACAGAACCCTGCCAAAATCTACAGACCCTGACAGAGCTCTGCAGACCCCTCCAGACATTTGAAAGGTGCCTGCAGACCTCCACACCCCCCTAGAGACAGCTGCAGGCACCCACATTCCTCTACAAAGCTCTAGAGACCTCTACAGACAGCTACAGACCCCTCCAGACATTTAAGAGGTGCCTGCAGACCCCTGCAGCACCCTAGAGACATCTACAGACAACTTCAGACCTTTCAAAGGTGTCTGCAGACCCTTAGAGATCCCTGCAAATTCTTCACACCCCTCCACTAACCCTTGTTGCAGAATGGCTAAAGGAAAATGGACATGACTTAGAAGTGGGCAAGCAGGATGAGTATATGGAACTAAATTAAGGCTGTGCTAGGCCACACAGAAACAAAGACATATTGAATAAACAAAGGCAGCATTTAATATAACTAGCCAGGGAGGCACTGTCCTTGATGAGTCAGCAGACAACTCAAGCAGAGCAAATGGGGTATTTAGGGATTCAGCCATTTAGCTTCTTACATGTATGCATAAATTATCTGTAACACATATAAGCGTGTGGCTACTAAATAAAGTTGTCACTCGCTTTTGATCCACACTGGATTGTGCAGTGTCCTTGCACAGTGAGTTCAGCCCTGCTCCGCGAGATCTGCCTCCCTGCAAACCCTAACCTGTCAGCACCTCCCAGCAGCAGGGAACAGAGAGAAGCACTCCACAGCCGTTTGCACGAGAGGCTTTCTGCTCCTCCAGCTGCTCTGTTAGCATCTGCATTGGACAGAATCTTCAGCTACTAGGTCAGAGCTCTGACTGAGCAATCTCCTTTTCAACCCTTCCCTCCTGGCAGACACAGACAAACCCTACCTGGAGCCCACAGGAGCCGAGCCCAAGGAGATCACCCTGCCAGGCTGCAGGGCCAGGCTGCAGCGGCACCAGCGTCCGTGCTGACGGATTCACCGCAGCAGCTGGGGCCCTCGTGCCCATCCTGCTGCTGCTGCACATCTGGCTGGCTTGGCCAGTGGAGTGGAAAGCAAAGTGCAAACCTGCAAAGAGTGAAACAACCAAGGACAAAGCTCAGTTACTCACACTGTGAAGGTGAGGGCACGCTCCTATGCCCCCAGTAAAAACACTGCCAAAGCATTTCATTTTCCACTGCCATGCACTGACCTTGCAGAGCTCTGAGCTGATCCCACTCCAACACTCCACCTCCAGTGCACACAGTCAGCTCTGACTGCAGGGTGCTGCCATGTGGGCCATGCACACACAGGAGGGACGCCTGGCCCCCAGCACTGCCCAGCAGACATGCTCCTGAGCTGCCAGGGACACGTACCAGCGACAGCCAGACAGAAATAAAGCACGTCAGAGCACCCCACCAGAAGATGGGAAAGACAACCCCTGACACTTGGTTGCCTTTTTCACACACACAACAAATGAGCTGCTCCGAGAGCCCTGACAAAGGCTTTGCTCTTTGGCAGTGGCTGCTCAAGCCATGCAGATCAGGCTGGAAGTGACACGACTGTAACTTTTTTGGTAAAGCTTCATTTATGACAGAAAAGGGATCAGTGAGATCAGAGACGGCCCAAATGCTTTGGCACCTGGGAAAAAAACAACCAAAGCCAAACCAACCAACCCAACACAAACCCACCCTCAAATTAGTCCTCAGTGCTGCAGTCCCCAGAGGAGTGGTGGATCTGAAACGTTTGGCCCCACTGGAGCACGCAGAGGAGCAGGTGCTGGTGACAGCTGCACTCTCACAGCCATGCCCTCACCTCTGAGCCGAGGCTGTGCTTAGCTCCGATGGGCAGCTGCTGAAATGCAGGCACTGCTGCGGGGCCAGTGCCTCTCCGTGGCAGGGTTTCAGACCTGCTCGGGCCTGTGGGAAGAGTGAGATTTGTCTCAGGGCCACTGCTTTGCATTTCTTCCCCTCTCTCGGCATGGCTCAGTTACTCCACTGGCATGACAAGTGCCAGGACAGCTGCCACATGGACGAAGCAGACAGGAGGAGGCTCCACGCTGCTCTCCCTGTGTCTGGGAGGCAGACACCAGTTGATCCTCCTGCAGCAGCTCCAGCACGCTGCGGAGCTCTGAAAGCTGCTCTCTAGCACTGTGACGAGCAGAGACAGCTGAGCTCTCCCTGTGCAGGCAGACAGACCCCCAGCTCCCTTCACACCTCCCACAGATGCGCTCTACCAACCAACACCTTCCCAGGGGCTGCAGAACGCAGCTGGATGGAAGATGCAGCACAAACCTTCCAGAGCTGCTTCCTCTACTTTAACTGCACCAACGCTGCAGGAAGACTCCAGATACTCACAGCAGCTGCTCTGAAAGGTGTCTCAGATCCATCTCACCTGCTCAGCTGACCTCCCGAATCCTTGCAGGCACCCAGGGCTGCTCCCAACCCTTCCACACGCTGAGTCTTGGGCTCCCCGGGCCGCGGCTGCCTGCAGCCACCACAGGCCATTGGAGCAGCACTGCAATCCAGGGACCTGTCCTCTGAGCGTGTGCTGCAAGGAGAAGCAGCAGCTCTGCAGTGCTTCGGCTGGACAGCAGCACACACTGACTGCACCCCAGAGCAAACCACACCTAAAGCACACACACACAAGCAGCCTTGCACAGCAAGCACAGCCTCCACCTTTGCATCTCGCCAGACCCACTCTAGGTGCCCACGGACCCCTTTACGAGGGTCCCTGACCCCTCTACATGGCCACAGGCCTCCTTTAGATACCCGCAGACCCCCTCCAGCTCACCCCTGACGCCTTTAGATGCCCCCAAAGGCCCTTTCGATACCCCCAGACCCCTGGAGCCGTGGCTGGGGGGGGCGAGCCAAAGGGGACACCGAAACCCAGAGTAAGACCCCCCAGAGCCTGCCAGAGCGCAGAGGCTGAGCGCTTCCCGCCCAAACGCCGCTGGCCAATCAGAGCACGGCCTGGCTTTCCCGCTCTTTCCCCTCACGGCGCCGGGAGGGAGGGGGGAGGGAGACAAAACGGCCGCAGGGGGCTCCGTGGCGGCTCCCAGCGCTCCCAGCTCAGCTCCCAGCGCCTCCAGGTATGGATCCCAGTACCTCCCAGTGCTCCAGGACAACGCACAGTGCTCACAGGATGGCTCCCATGCTCTCCTCTGCTCCCAGGCCCACACAGATACCGCCCGGACCGGCCCAGTCCCTCCCAAACCCCTCCCAGTCGATCCCAGCTCCGTCCCTATCCCTCCCAGTCCCGCCCAGATCCCCGCCCCGTCCCTTTCGTTCCTCCCCGTCCCTTCCAGCCCCTCACAGTCGCTCCCAGATCCGATCCCTGTCCCTTTCGTTCCTCCCCATCCCTTCCAGCCCCTCACAGTTGCTCCCAGATCCAATCCCAGTCCCTTTCGTTCCTCCCCGTCCCTTCCAGTCCCTCACAGTCGCTTCCAGATCCAATCCCAGACCCCTCCATTCCTCCCCGTCCCTTCCAGTCCCTTCCAGATCCAATCCCAGACCCCTCCATTCCTCCCCGTCCCTTCCAGCCCCTCACAGTCGCTCCCAGACCCGATCCCAAACCCCTCCATTCCTCCACCGTCCCTTCCAGCCCCTCTCAGTCTCTCCCAGATCCGATCCCAGTACCTCCCAGATCCACTCACAGTCAATTCCAGTCTCTTGCAGATCCCCTCCCAGTCCCCGACACTTCCATCCCTGGAAGGACTGGGAACGACTGGGAGGTGACTGGGAGGTAGTGGGATGGAAATGGGAGGGGACTGGTAGAGACTGGGAGGTAGTGGGATGGAAATGGGAGGGGACTGGGAGAGACTGGGAGGCAGTGGGATGGAAATGGGAGGGGACTGGGAGAGACTGGGAGGCAGTGGGATGGAAATGGGAGGGGACTGGTAGAGACTGGGAGGCAGTGGGATGGAAATGGGAGGGGACTGGGTGGGCTTGGGATGGAAGTGGTCCCAAACTGGGCCCAAACTGGTAGGAACTGGGCCCAAAGTGCACACCAAGTGGGGGAATTGGGCCCAGTGCAGCCAATGGGAGCGCTTCCCGCCTAAGCCCCGCTGGCCAATCAGAGCGCAGCCTGGCTTTCCCGCTCTTTCCCCTCACAGCGTCAGGGAGGGAGGGAGGGAAACAAAATGGTGGCAGGGGACACAATGGCGGCTCCCAGTTCAGCTCCCAGTGCTTCCCAGATGGCTCCCAGTGCCTCCAGGATGGCTCCCCGTCCTCCCAGGATGGCTCCCAGTGCTTCCCAGATGGCTCCCCGTCCTCCCAGGATGGCTCCCAGTGCTTCCCAGATGGCTCCCAGTGCCTCCAGGTACGGATCCCAGTCTCAACACGTCCTCTCCCAGGCCCATTCCAGACCTCTCCGAATCCCTCCAGTCCCTCCCAATTCCCTTGCAGTCCCTTCCACTTCCCTCCCTCTGCATCCCAATTCCCTCCACTAACTCCCAAGCCCCTATCCCTCTCTCACAGGCCCTCCACATCCCCTCCCAGGCCATCCCAGTCCCTCACAATCCCTCCACTCCATCCCTAATCCTCTCCCATTTCCCTCCCAATCCTCTCCCAGTCCCAATCCAGTCCTTTCCAGCTCCATCCCAGTCTCTCTCAGTCCCTAGTGCCATTCCAGTCCTCTCCCAGTCACAATCCATTCCAGATCCCTCTCCATTCCCTCCCAATCCACTCCCACTCCATTCCACTATCTCCCAGTATATCCCAGTCCCCTCCACTAACTCCCATGCCCCTATCCCTCTCTCCCAGGCCCTCCACATCCCCTCCCAGGCCATCCCAGTCCCTCACAATCCCTCCAATCCATCCCTCATCCTTTCCCACTTCCCTCTCAGTCTCCTCCCACTCCACACCAGTCCCTCCCAAGCCCATCCCACTTCCCAGCTCTCCCTCCCATTCCCCTCCCTGCCTCTCCCACTCACTCACAATCACCCTAGTCTGGAAGGGGACTGGGGCATACTGGGAGACACTGGGATGGACTGGGAAGGACTGGATTGGGACTGGGACGGTCTGGGAGAGGACTGGGAAGGAATGGGACAGGACTGGCAGGGACTGAGGACTGGGATGAGTCCTTTCCCAGTCCAACTCCAGTCCCTCACAGTCCTCTCCCATTTCCTCCCAGTCCTCTATCAGTCCCACCCAGCCCCCTCCCAATCCTTCCCAGCCCATCCCACTGGCTCCCAGTATAGTCCAGTCCCCTCCCATGCCACTCCAACCACCTTTCACACCCTCCCACCACCTGCCCAGTCCCCTCCCAGTCACTCACAATCCTTTCCAAATCTCCTCCCTGTCCCATCCCAGCACCTCCCAGTCCAATTCCCCTCCCTTGCCACCTCTCAGGCTCCTTCCCAGTCCTCTCCCAGTTCAGCTCAGTCCTTCCCAGATCCCTTCCCAGCCCATCCTACTCCCTCCCACTCCCTCCCCGTTCCTCTGAATCCCACCCACTCACTCCCAATCCCTTCCCAGTCCCTCACTATCCCATTACACTCCTTTCCCACTACATCTCACTGCCCTCCCAGTCCTTTTCAGTCCTTTCCAGTCCTCTCCCAGTCCCAATCCAGTCCTTTCCAGCTCCATCCCAGACCCCTCCCACTCTGTCAGTCCCTCCTCGTCCCTTTCCATTGCCATTCCACTCACTCACAATCCATTCCAGATCCATTCCCAATCTCTCCCACTCCATCCCACTATCTCCCAGTATATCCCAGTCCCCTCCACTAACTCCCGAGCCCCTATCCCTCTCTCCCAGGCCCTCCACATCCCCTCCCAGGCCATCCCAGTCCCTCACAATCCCTCCACTCCATCCCTCATCTTTTCCCACTTCCCTCCCACTACCTCTCAGTCCCTCCAAGTCTCCTCCCACGCCTCACCAGTCCTCCCAATCCCATCCCACTTCCATCAGTCCCTCCCATTCCCCTCCCTGTCCCATCCCAAGACCTCTCAGGCCCCTTCCCAGTCTCACCCAATCCCTCCCAGTCCCACTCACTCCTTCCCAGATCCCTTCGCAGTCCATCCCACTCCCTCCCAATCCCCTCCCAATCTCTCGCAATCCCATTCCAGTCCTACCCAATCCCTCCTGGTCTCCTTCCAGTCCTCCTCAGTCCTTTCCAGGCCTCTCCCAATCCAAATCCAGTTCTTACCAGCCCCTTCCCACTCCCGTTCCCAGCCCTTTCCCTTCCCTCCCAATCCCCTCCCAGTCTCACCCAGCCCCCTTCCAATCCTTCCCAGTCTATTCCACTGGCACCCAGTACATCCCAGTCCCCTCCTAGTCCCTCACAATGCCTTCCAGGCCACCCCAACTACCTTTCACACCCTCCCAGTCACTCACAATCCATTCCAGATCCCTTCCCATTCCCTCCCAATGCCCTCCCAGGCCACTCTCCTCCTTGACACCTCTCAGGCCCCTTCCCACTCCGTCCCACTCCATCCCAATGCCCTCCCAGTCTCCTCCAAGGCCTTCCCAGTTCCTCTCAATCCCTCCCACTCCCCTCCCTGGCCCTTCCTGGCCTCTCCCAGTTCCCTCACAGTCCTCTCCCAGTCCCAATCCAGTCCTTATCAGATCCATCTCAGTCCCCTCCCAGTCTCTCTCAGTCCCGCCTAGTCCCTTCCCAGTCCCATCCCAGGCCCCGCCCAGTCCTCTATCACCCCCACTGTGCCCCATCCCAATCCTTCCCAGTCCATCCCACTGGCTCCCAGAATATCCCAGTCCCATTCCAGTCACCTCCCACTCCCTCCTAATCCCCTCCCTATGCCCAGTCCCCTCCCAGTCACTCACAATTCATTCCAGATCCCTTTCCCTTCCCTCCCAATCCCCTTCCACTCCCTCCCATTTCATCTCATTCCTCTCCCACTTCCCAGCAGTCCCTCCCAGTCCCCTCCCTGTCCCATCCCAGCACCTCCCAGGCCCATTCCCCTCCCTGACACCTCTCAGGCTCCTTCCCAGTCCTCTCCCAGTTTAGCTCAGTCCTTCCCAGATCCCTTCCCAGTCCATCTCACTCCCACTCCTTCCCCGTGTCTCTGAATCCCACCCACTCCCTCCCAAACCCCTCCCAGTCCCATCCCACTCTCTCACAATCCCATTCTACTCCTTTCCCAGTCCATCCCACTCCGTACCCAGTTCTTTTCAGTCCCTTCCAATCCTCTCCCATTTCCCTCCCAATCCTCTCCCAGTCCCAATCCAGTCCTTTCCAGCTCCATCCCAGTCCCCTCCCAGTCCCTATTGCCATTCCAGTCCTCTCCCAGTCACAATCCGTTCCAGATCCCTCTCCATTCCCTCCCAATCCACTCCCACTCCATTCCACTATCTCCCAGTATATCCCAGTCCCTTCCACTAACTCCCATGCCCCTATCCCTCTCTCCCAGGCCCTCCACATCCCCTCCCAGGCCATCCCAGTCCCTCACAATCCCTTCACTCCATCCCTCATCCTTTCCCACTTCCCTCTCAGTCTCCTCCCACTCCACACCAGTCCCTCCCAAGCCCATCCCACTTCCCAGCTCTCCCTCCCATTCCCCTCCCTGCCTCTCCCACTCGCTCACAATCACCCTAGTCTGGAAGGGGACTGGGGCATACTGGGAGACACTGGGACGGACAGGGAAGGACTGGATTGCGACTGGGACGGTCTGGGAGAGGATTGGGAAGGAATGGGACAGGACTTGCAGGGACTGAGGACTGGGAGAGGACTGGGATGAGTCCTTTCCCAGTCCAACTCCAGTCCCTCACAGTTCTCTCCCATTTCCTCTCAGACCTCTATCAGTCCCACCCAGCCCCCTCCCAATCCTTCCCAGCCCATCCCACTGGCTCCCAGTATATGCCAGTCCCCTCCCATGCCACACCAACCACCTTTCACACCCTCCCACCACCTGCCCAGTCCCCTCCCAGTCACTCACAATCCTTTCCAAATCCCCTCCCTGTCCCATCCCAGCACCTCCCAGTCCAATTCCTCTCCCTGACACCTCTCAGGCCCCTTCCCAGTCCTCTCCCAGTTCAGCTCAATCCTTCCCAGCCCATCCTACTCCCTCCCACTCCCTCCCCGTTCCTCTGAATCCCACCCACTCACTCCCAATCCCTTCCCAGTCTCTCACAATCCCATTCCAGTCCTACCCAATCTCTCCTGGTCTCCTTCCAGTCCTCCTCAGTCCTTTCCAGGCCTCTCCCAATCCAAATCCAGTCCTTACCAGCCCCTTCCCACTCGCCTTCCCATCCCTTCCCCTTCCCTCCCAATCCCCTCCCCGTCTCTCTCTGTCCCTCCCAGTCTGATCCCATTTCCTCCCAATCCCCTCCCAGTCTCACCCAGCCCCCTTCCAATCCTTCCCAGTCCATCCCACTCGCTCCCAGTACATCCCAGTCCCCTCCTAGTCCCTCACAATGCCTTCCAGGCCACCCCAAATACCTTTCACACCCTCCCACTCTGGCCCAGTCCCCTCCCAGTCACTCACAATCCATTCCAGATCCCTTCCCATTCCCTCCCAATGCCCTCCCAGGCCACTCTCCTCCCTGACACCTCTCAGGCCCCTTCCCACTCCATCCCACTCCCACTCCATCCCAATGCCCTCCCAGTCTCCTCCAAGTCCTTCCCAGTTCCTCTCAATCCCTCCCACTCCCCTCCCTGGCCTCTCCCAGTTCCCTCACAGTCCTCTCCCAGTCCCAGTCCAGTCCTTACCAGGTCCATCTCAGTCCCCTCCCAGTCTCTCTCAGTCCCTTCCCAGTCCCATCCCAGTCCTCTATCACTCCCATCCAGCCTCATCCCAATCCTTCCCAGTCCATCCCACTAGCTCCCAGAATATCCCAGTCCCATTCCAGTCCCCTCCCAGTCCTCTATCACTCCCATCCAGCCTCATCCCAATCCTTCCCAGTCCGTCCCACTGGCTCCCAGAATATCCCAGTCCCCTTCCAGTCACCTCCCACTCCCTCCTAATCCCCTCCCTATCCCCTCCCAGTCACTCACAATTCATTCCAGATCCCTTTCCCTTCCCTCCCAATCCCCTGCCACTCCCTCCCATTCCATCTCATTCCTCTCCCACTTCCCAGCAGTCCCTCCCAGTCCCCTCCCTGTCCCATCCCAGCACCTCTCAGGCCCATTCCCCTCCCTGACACCTCTCAGGCTCCTTCCCAGTCCTCTCCCAGTTTAGCTCAGTCCTTCCCAGATCCCTTCCCAGTCCATCTCACTCCCACTCCTTCCCCGTGTCTCTGAATCCCACCCACTCCCTCCCAAACCCCTCCTAGTCAAATCCCACTCTCTCACAATCCCATTCCACTCCTTTCCCAGTACATCCCACTCCGCACCCAGTTCTTTTCAGTCCCTTCCAATCCTCTCCCATTTCCCTCCCAGTCCTCTCCCAGTCCCAATCCAGTCCTTTCCACATCCATCCCAGTCCCTTCCCAGTCTCTCTTAGTCTCTCCCAGTCCCTAGTGCCATTCCAGTCCTCTCCCAGTCACTCACAATCCATTCCAGATCCCTCTCCCTTCCCTCCCAATCCTCTCCCACTCCATTCCACTATCTCCCAGTATATCCCAGTCCCCTCCACTAACTCCCAAGCCCCTATCCCTCTCTCCCTCCACATCCCCTCCCAGGCCATCCCAGTCCCTCCCAATCCCTCCACTCCATCCCTGATCCGTGGGGGCCTGGTCCTGAACTGGGACGCACTGTTCCTAAACTGGGGGGGCTGGTCCTGAAGTGGGACGCACTGTTCCCAAACTGGGGGGGGCTGGTCCCGAACTGGGATGCACTGTTCCCAAACTGGGGGGGACTGGTCCCCAACTTGGACACACTGTTCCCAAACTGGGGGGGCCTGGTCCTGAACTGGGACGCACTGCTCCCAAACTGGGGGGGCCTGGTCCCGAACTGGGATGCACTGTTCCTAAACTGGGAGGGACTGGTCCCGAACTGGGACGCACTGTTCCCAAACTGGGGGGCTGGCCCAGCGCAGCCAATGGGAGCGCTGCTGCCCGAGCCCCGCTGGCCAATCAGAGCGTGGCCTGGCCCTCCTGCACTGTCAGCGCCGGGAGGGAAGGAGGGAGGGGGGAGGGAGACCAAACGGCGGCAGGGGCACAGTGGAGGCTCCCAGCGCCCCCAGAGCAGCTCCCAGCGCCTCCAGGTAAGATTCCCAGTCCCATCAAGCCCCCTCCCAGTCCCTCCCAGTTCCCTTCCAGACCTCTCCAAATCCTTCCCAGTCCCTCCCAATTCCTCTGCAGTGCCTTCCAGTTCCCTCCCAGACCTCTCCCAGCCCCTCTCTAATCCCATCCCAGTCCCTGCCCAATCCTGCTCCAGTCTCTCCCAGACCCCCTCTCAATCCCTCCCAATCCGTCCCAGTTCCTACTAGGATCACTTTCAGTTCCCATCCAGGCCCTTCCCATGCCCTCCCCTTCCAGTCCTTTCCCAGTACAACTCACAGTCCTCACCCAGTCCCAATCCAGTCCTTACCAGGTCCATCCCAGTCCCCTCTCAGTCTCTTACTGTCCCTCCCAGTGCTCTCCCATTTCCACCCAATCCCCTATCAGTCCCATCCAGCCCCCTCCAAATCCTTCCCAGTCCATCCCACTAGCTCCCAGTACATCCCAGTCCCCTCCCAGTTCATTCCAGGCCCTTCCAACTACCTTTCAGACCCTCCCAGTCCCTTTTCATTCCCTTCCCAGTCCCTACTAAGTCCCCTCCCTCTCCCGCCCAGTCCCCTCCCACTCACTCACAATCCATTCCAGATCCCTTTCCATTCCCCTCCCTGTCCCCTCCCACTCCCTGTCAGTCAATCCCATTCCCCTCCCTGTCCCCTCCCACTCCCTGTCAGTCAATCCCATTCCCCTCCCTGTCCCCACCCACTCCCTGTCAGTCAATCCCATTCCCCTCCCTGTCCCCTCCCACTCCCTGTCAGTCAATCCCATTCCCCTCCCTGTCCCCTCCCACTCCCTGTCAGTCAATCCCATTCCCCTCCCTGTCCCCACCCACTCCCTGTCAGTCAATCCCATTCCCCTCCCTGTCCCCACCCACTCCCTGTCAGTCAATCCCATTCCCCTCCCTGTCCCCACCCACTCCCTGTCAGTCAATCCCATTCCCCTCCCTGTCCCCACCCACTCCCTGTCAGTCAATCCCATTCCCGCCCTGTCCCGTCCCAGTTCCTTCCATTCTTCGCACCATATCCCAGTCCCCTTCCAGTCCCTCCCCTTCCCTTCACTGTCCTTCCAAATCCCCTCACAGACTCTTCCAGGCCCCTCCGAGTACCTTTCAGACACTTCCACTCCCCTCCCCCTACCTCCCAGTCCATCCCAGTCACTTCCAATCCCTCCACTCCATCCCTGATCCCTTCCCACTCCATCCAATTCCACTCCTTTCCCAGTACATCCCACCCCCTCTCCTAGTCCTTCTCTGTCCCTTCCAGTCCTCTCCCATTGCCCTCCCAGTCCTAATCCAGTACTTTCCAGGTCCATCCCAGTCCCAGTCCTCTCTCATTTCCTCTCAATCCACTCCCAGTCCCACCCAGCCTCACCCAATCCTTCCTAGTCCATCCCACTAGCTCCCAGTATGTCCCGCTCCCCTTCCACTCACCTCCCAAGTCCCTCCCAGTCCCCTCCCACTCCCTCCTAATCCCCTCCCAGTCCCCAGGCCCCTCCCAGTCACTCACAATCCATTCCAGATCCCTTCCCATTCCCTCCCAATCCCCTCCCACACACTCCCATTCCTCTCCCACTTCCCACCAGTCCTTCCCATTCCCCTCCCTGTCCCATCCCAGCACCTCTCAGTCCCATTCCCCCTCCCTGCCACCTCTCAGACCCTTTCCCAATCCTCTCCCACTTTTGCTCAGTCCTTACCAGATCCCTTCCCAGTCCATCCTACTCCCTCCCACTCCATCCCTCCTCATTCCTCTGAATTCCACCCACTCCCTCCAAATCCCCTCCCAGTCTCTCACAATCTCATTCCTCTCCTTTCCCAGTACATCCCACTCCCCACCCAGTCCTCTCTCAGTCCCTTCCAATCCTCTCCCATTTCCCTCCCAGTCCCAATCCAGTCCTTTCCAGGCCCATCCCACTCCTCTCCCAGTCTCTCCCAGTCCCCAGTGCCATTCCAGTCCTCTCCCAGTCACTCACAATCCATTCCAGATCCCTCTCCATTCCCTCCCAATCTACTCCCACTTCATTCCACTATCTCCCAGTATATCCCAATCCCTCCACTAACTCCCAAGCCCAGTGCATCCCATTCCTCTCCCAGTTCCCAACAGTCCTTCCCATTACTCTCCCTGTCCCTCCCAGTCCCATTCCCTCTGTCACCTATCAGTCTCCTTCCCAGACGCAACCACTCTCTCTCACTCCCCTCCCAGTACCATCCCAGTTTCACATAATCCAATTCCACTCCTTTCCCAGTACATCACACTCCCCTCACAGTCCTCTCCCACTGCCCTCCTAGTCCTTTTCAGTCCTCTCCAGTCGCAATCCAGTCCTTTCCAGCTCCATCCCAGTCCCCTCCCGCTCTGTCAGTCCCTCCTAGTCCCTTTCCATTGCCATTCCACTCACTCACAATCCATTCCAGATCCATTCCAAATCTCTCCCACTCCATCCCCCTATCTCCCACTATATCCCAGTCCCCTCCACTAACTCCTGAGCCCCTATCCCTCTCTCCCAGGCCCTCCACATCCCCTCCCAGGCCATCCCAGTCCCTCACAATCCCTCCACTCCATCCCTCATCCTTTCCCACTTCCCTCCCACTACCTCTCAGTCCCTCCAAGTCTCCTCCCACGCCTCGCCAGTCCCTCCCAATCCCATCCCACTTCCATCAGTCCCTCCCATTCCCCTCCCTGTCCCATCCCAGGGCCACCCAGGCCCATTCCTCTCCCTCACACCTCTCAGGCCCCTTCCCAGTCTCACCCAATCTCTCCCAGACCCACTCACTCCTTCCCAGATCCCTTCCCAGTCCATCCTACTCCCTCCCAATCCCCTCCGAGTCTCTTGCAATCCCATTCCAGTCCTACCCGATCCCTCCTGGTCTCCTTCCAGTCCTCCTCAGGCCTTTCCAGGCCTCTCCCAATCCAAATCCAGTCCTTACCAGCCCCTTCCCACTCCCCTTCCCATCCCTTCCCCTTCCCTCCCAATCCCCTCCCAGTCTCTCTCTGTCCCTCCCAGTCTGATCCCATTTCCTCCCAATCCCCTCCCAGTCTCACCCAGCCCCCTTCCAATCCTTCCCAGTCCATCCCACTAGCTCCCAGTACATCCCAGTCCCCTCCCAATGCCTTCCAGGCCACCCCAACTACCTTTCACACCCTCCCACTACCTTCCCAGTCCCCTCCCAGTCACTCACAATCCATTCCAGATCCCTTCCCATTCCCTCCCAATGCCCTCCCAGGTCACTCCTCCCTGACACCTCTCAGGCCCCTTCCCACTCCATCCCACTCCCACTCCATCCCAATGCCCTCCCAGTCTCCTCCAAGTCCTTCCCAGTTCCTCTCAATCCCTCCCACTCCCCCTCCCAGTCCCTTCCTGTCCTCTCCCAGTTCCCTCACAGTCCTCTCCCAGTCCCAATCCAGTCCTTATCAGATCCATCTCAGTCCCCTCCCAGTCTCTCTCAGTCCCTCCCGGTCCCGTCCCAGTCCTCTATCACTCCCACCCAGCCCCGTCCCAATCCTTCCCAGTCCATCCCACTGGCTCCCACAATATCCCAGTCCCCTTCCAGTCACCTCCCACTCCCACCTAATCCCCTCCCAGTCCCCAGTCCCCTCCCAGACACTCACAATTCATTCCAGATCCCTTTCCCTTCCCTCCCAATCCCCTTCCACTCCCTCTCATTCCATCTCATTCCTCTCCCACTTCCCAGCAGTCCCTCCCATTCTCTTCCCTGTCCCATCCCAGCAACTCCCAGTCCCATTCCCCTCCCTGACACCTCTCAGGCCCCTTCCCATTCCTCTCCCAGTTCAGCTCAGTCCTTCCCAGATCCCTTCCCAGTCCATCTCACTCATCCCACTCCTTCCCAGTGTCTCTGAATCCCACCCACTCCCTCCCAGTCCCATCCCACTCTCTCACAATCCCATTCCACTCCTTTCCCAGTACATCCCACTCCACACCCAGTCCTTTTCAGTCCCTTCCAATCCACTCCCATTTCCCTCCCAGTCCCAATCCAGTCCTTTCCAGGTCCATCCAAGTCCCCTCTCAGTCTCTCCCAGTCCCTAGTGCTACCAGTCACCTCCCACTCCCTACTAATCCCCTCCCTGTCCCCAGTCCTCTCCCAGTCACTCACAATCCATTCCAGATCCCTCTCCATTCCCTCCCAATCCTCTCCCACTCCATTCCACTATCTCCCAGTATATCCCAGTCCCCTCCACTAACTCCCAAGCCCCTATCCCTCTCTCCCTCCACATCCCCTCCCAGGCCATCCCAGTCCCTCCCTATCCCTCCACTCCATCCCTGATCCCTTCCCGCTCCATCCCATTCCCTCCCAGTCCATCCCAATGCCCTCCCAGCCTCCTCCCAATCCCTCCCAGTCTCTCCCAATCCCCACACAGTCACAACCAGTTCCCTCCCAGTCCCTGACAATCCCTCACAGTCTGCACCCTGTGCCCCATCCCTGCCCGTCACACCCAGTTCCATCCCAGTCCCTCCCAGTTAGGCTCCCTGGGAGGGGCTGGGAGGGAAATGAGAAGGATTGGGATAGAATTTGGAGGGCCTGGGAAGCTGTGGGATGGAAATGGGAGGGGACTGGGCAGGGGACTGGGAAGGAAGTGGGAGGCATTGGGAGGGAGTAGGAGAGAACTGTTAGGGACTGGGAGCGAGTTGGGAGGGAACTGGGAGGTACTGGAAAGGGATTTGGAGGGACTGGGAGGGGAGGGCTGGGGACTGGAACAGAAGTGGTAGGGACTGGGACAGACTGGGAGGGGACATGAAGGTGTGTTGGAGGTACTGGATGGAATTGGGAAGCACTGGGATGGGACTGGGCAGGAACTGCGAGGAAACTGGGAGGGTGTGGGAGGGAACCGGCAAAGACTGGGAGGGACTGGAGGGGACTGGGAAGAACTGGATGGGGAGTGGGAGGGACTGGAACAGAAGTGGGAGGGGAATGGAAGGGACTGGGAGGGAACTGGACCCCAACTGGGGCAAACTGGGCCCAAACGGGGACACACTCAACCCAAACTGCAGGGGAGTGGTCGCAAACTGGGGGGGTCTGGTCCCAAACTGGGGCACACTGGAACAAAACTGGGAGGGACTGGTCCCGAACTGGGACGCACTGTTCCCAAACTGGGGGGGACTGGTCCCAAACTGGGACGCACTGTTCCTAAACTGGGGGGGCTGGTCCCGAACCGGGGCACACTGGAACAAAACTGGGAGGGACTGGTCCCGAACTGGGACGCACTGCTCCTAAACTGGGGGGGACTGGTCCCAAACTGGGATGCACTGTTCCCAAACTGGGGGGGCTGGTCCCGAACTGGGACGCACTGTTCCTAAACTGGGGGGGACTGGTCCCGAACTGGGATGCACTGTTCCCAAACTGGGGGGGCTGGTCCCGAACTGGGATGCACTGTTCCTAAACTGGGAGGGACTGGTCCCGAACTGGGATGCACTGTTCCCAAACTGGGGGGGACTGGTCCCGAACAGGGACACACTGTTCCCAAACTGGGGGGACTGGTCCCAGACTGGGACACACTGGAACAAAACTGGGGGGGCTGGTCCCGAACTGGGATGCACTGTTCCCAAACTGGGGGGGACTGGTCCCGAACAGGGACACACTGTTGCCAAACTGGGGGGGCTGGTCCTGAACTGGGACACACTGTTCCCAAACTGGGGGGCTGTTCCCAAACTGGGACGCGCTGTTCCCAAACTGGGACGCGCTGTTCCCAAACTGGGACGCGCTGTTCCCAAACTGGGGGGGCTGGTCCCAAACTGGGGGGTGGGTCCCAAACTGGGACGCACTGTTCCCAAACTGGGGGGGGCTGGTCCCGAACTGGGACGCACTGTTCCCAAACTGGGGAGGCTGGTCCCGAACTGGGACGCACTGTTCCCAAACTGGGGGGGCTGGTCCCGAACTGGGACGTACTGTTCCCAAACTGGGGGGGCTGGTCCCGAACTGGGACACACTGTTCCCAAACTGGGGGGGTTGGTCCCGAACTGGGACGCACTGTTCCCAAACTGGGGGGGCTGGTCCCGAACTGGGACGCACTGTTCCCAAACTGGGGGGCTGGCCCAGCGCAGCCAATGGGAGCGCTGCTGCCCGAGCCCCGCTGGCCAATCAGAGCGTGGCCTGGCCCTCCTGCTCTGTCAGCGCCGGGAGGGAGGGAGGGAGAGGGGAGGGAGACCAAACGGCAGCAGGGGCACATTGGAGGCTCCCAGCGCCCCCAGAGCAGCTCCCAGCGCCTCCAGGTAAGATTCCCAGTCCCATCAAGCCCCCTCCCAGTCCCTCCCAGTTCCCTTCCAGACCTCTCCGAATCCTTCCCAGTCCCTCCCAATTCCTCTGCAGTGCCTTCCAGTTCCCTCCCAGACCTCTCCCAGCCCCTCTCTAATCCCATCCCAGTCCCTGCCCAATCCTGCTCCAGTCTCTCCCAGACCACCTCCCAGTCCCTCCCAGTTCTTCCTAGGATCACTTTCAGTTCCCATGCAGGCCCCTTCCAAGCCCTCTCATTCCAGTCCTTTCCCAGTACAACCCAGTCCTCACCCAGTCCCAATCCAGTCCTTACCAGGTCCATCCCAGTCTCCTTTCAGTCTCTCTCTGTCCCTCCCAGTCCCTTCCAACTACCTTTCAGACCCTCCCAGTTCCTTCTCATTCCCTTCCCAGTCCCTTCTAAGTCCCCTCCCAGTCACCCACAATCCATTCCAGATCCCTTCCCATTCCCTCCAAGTCCCCTCCCACTCCATCTCAGTCAATCCCATTCCCCTCCCTGTCCCATCCCAGCACCTCCCAGGCCCATTCCCCTCCCTGACACCTCTCAGGCCCCTGCCCAGTCCCACCCAATCCCTCCCAGTCCCCCGCCCAGTTCCGCTTAATCCTTCCCAGTCCATCCCACTCCCTGCCACTCCATCCCAATGCCCTCCCAGTCCTTCCCAGTCTCCCACAGTTCCTCTGAATCCCACCCACTCCCAAACCCCTCCCAGTCCCATCCCTGTCTCTCACAACCTCATTCCACTCCCTTCCCAGTACATCTCACTCCCACTCCTCTCCGATTGCCTCCCAGTCCCCTCCCAGTCACTCACAAACCATTCCAGATCCCTTCCCATTCTCTCCCAATCCCATCCCACTTCCATCAATCCCTCCCATTCTCTTCCCAGTCCCATTCTAGGACCTCCCAGTCCCAGTCCCCTCTCAGGCACCTTCCCAGCCTCACCCAATCCTTCCCAGTCACTTCAGTCATTCATAGATCCCTTCCCAGTCCATCCCACTCCTTCCCACTCCCAGTCCTCCCCAGCCCCTTCCAGGCCTCTCCCAGTTCCCTCGCACTCCTCTCCCAGTCCCAATCCAGTCCTTACAGGTCCATCCCAGTCACCTCCCAGTCTCTCTCAGTCCAACCCGGTCCCTTCCCAGCCCAACTCCAGTCCCCTCCCATTTCCTCCCAGTCCCTCACTATCCCATTACACTCCTTTCCCAGTACATCCCACTGCCCTCCCAGTCCTTTTCAGTCCTTTCCAGCTCCATCCCAGTCCCCTCCCACTCCCTCCTCGTCCCTTTCTATTGCCATTCCACTCACTCACAACCATTCCAGATCCATTCCCAATCTCTCCCACTCCATCCCACTATATCCCAGTCCCCTCCACTAACTCCCGAGCCCCTATCCCTCTCTCCCATGCCCTCCACATCCCCTCCCAGGCCATCCCAGTCCCTCCCAATCCCTCCACTCCATCCCTCATCCTCTCCCACTTCCCTCCCACTACCTCTCAGTCCCTCCAAGTCTCCTCCCACGCCTCGCCAGTCCCTCCCAATCCCATCCCACTTCCATCACTCCCTCCCATTCCCCTCCCTGTCCCATCCCAAGACCTCCCAGGCCCATTCCCCTCCCTCACACCTCCCAGGCCCCTGCCCAGTCTCACCCAATCCCTCCCAGTCCCACTCACTCCTTCCCAGTCCCCTTCCCACTCCATCCCACTCCCACTCCATCCCAATGCCCTCCCAGTCTCCTCCAAGTCCTTCCCAGTTCCTCTCAATCCCTCCCACTCCCCTCCAAGTCCTTCCCAATCCCTTCCTGGCCTCTCCCAGTTCTCTCTCAGTCTTCTCCCAGTCCCAATCCAGTCCTTACCAGGTCCATCCCAGTCCCCTCCCAGTCTCTCTCAGTCCCGCCCAGTTCCTTCCCAGTCCAACTCCAGTCCCCTCCCATTTCCTCCCAGTCCTCTATCACTCCCACCCAGCTCCCTCCCAGTCCATCCCACTAGCTCCCAGAATATCCCAGTCTCCTTCCAGTCACCTCCCTCTCAGTCCCCTCCAAGGCCCTTCCAGGCCCCTCCAACTACCTTCCCATTACCCTCCCAGTCTGCTCCCACTCTGGCCCAGTCCCCTCCAGTCACTCACAATCCATTCCAGATCCCTTCCCATTTCCTCCCAATGCCCTCCTACTCCAGCCCAGTGCATCCCATTCCTCTCCCAGTTCCCAACAATCCCTCCCATTACCCTCCCTGTCCCATTCCCCTCTCTGTCACCTCTCAGTCTCCTTCCCAGTCCCAACCACTCTCTCTCACTCCCCTCCCAGTCCCATCCCAGTTTCTCATAATCCAATTCCACTCCTTTTCCAGTACATCCCACTCCCCTCCCAGTCCTTCTCTGTCCCTTCCAGTTCTCTCCCACTGCCCTCCGAGTCCTAATCCAGTACTTACTGGGTCCATCCCAGTCCCAGTCCTCTCCCATTTCCTCTCAATCCACTCCCAGTCCCACCCGGCCTCACCCAATCCTTCCCAGTCCATCCCACTAGCTCCCAGTACATCCCAGTCCCCTTACAGTCACCTCCCAAGTCCCTCCCAGTCCCCAGTCCTCTCCCACTCCGACCCAATCCCCTCCCAGTCACTCACAATCCATTCCAGATCCCTTCCCATTCCCTCCCAATCCTCTCCCAGTCTCTCACAATCCCATTCCACTCCTTTCCCAGTACATCCCACTCCCCTCCCAGTCCCTTCCAGTCCTCTCCCATTTCCCTCCCAGCCCCAATCCAGTCCCCTCGCAGTCTCTCCCAGTCACTCACAATCCATTCCAGATCCCTCTCCATTCCCTCCCAATCCTCTCCCAGTCTCACACAATCCCATTCCACTCCTTTCCCAGTACATCCCACTCCCCTCCCAGTCCCTTCCAATCCTCTCCCATTTCCCTCCCAGCCCCAATCCAGTCCCCTCGCCGTCTCTCCCAGTCACTCACAATCCATTCCAGATCCCTCTCCATTCCCTCCCAATCCTCTCCCACTCCATTCCATTATCTCCCAGTATATCCAAGTCCTCTCCACTAACTCCCAAGCCCCTATCCCTCTCTCCCTCCACATCCCCTCCCAGGTCATCCCAGTCCCTCCCAATCCCTCCAGTCCATCCCTGATCCCTTCCCGCTCCATCCCATTCCCTCCCAGTCCGTCCCAATGCCCTCCCAATCCCTCCCAGTCTATCCCAGTCTCTCCCAATCCCCACACAGTCACATTCAATTCCCCTCCCTGACACCTCTCAGGCCCCTTCCCAGTCCTCTCCCAGTTCAGCTCAGTCCTTCCCAGATCCCTTCCCAGCCCATCCTACTCCATCCCACTCCCTCCCCGTTCCTCTGAATCCCACCCACTCACTCCCAATCCCTTCCCAGTCCCTCACTATCCCATTACACTCCTTTCCCAGTACATCCCACTGCCCTCCCAGTCCTTTTCAGTCCTCTCCCAGTCCCCTCCCACTCCCTCCTAGTCCCTTTCTATTGCCATTCCACTCACAACCCATTCCAGATCCATTCCAAATCTCTCCCACTCCATCCCACTATATTCCAGTCCCCTCCACTAACTCCCGAGCCCCTATCCCTCTCTCCCAGGCCCTCCACATCCCCTCCCAGGCCATCCCAGTCCCTCCCAATCCCTCCACTCCATCCCTCATCCTTTCCCACTTCCCTCCCACTACCTCTCAGTCCCTCCAAGTCACCTCCCACGCCTCACCAGTCCCTCACAATCCCATCCCAGTCCTACCCAATCCCTCCTGGTCTCCTTCCAGTCCTCCTCAGTCCTTTCCAGGCCTCTCCCAATCCAAATCCAGTCCTTACCAGCCCCTTCCCACTCCCCTTCCCAGCCCTTTCCCTTCCCTCCCAATCCCCTCCCAGTCTCACCCAGCCCCCTTCCAATCCTTCCCAGTCCATCCCACTAGCTCCCAGTACATCCCAGTCCCCTCCCAGTCCCTCACAATGCCTTCCAGGCCACCCCAACTACCTTTCACACCCTCCCACTACCTTCCCAGTCCCCTCCCACTCTGGCCCAGTCCCATCCCAGACACTCACAATCCCTTCCAGATCCCTTCCCATTCCCTCCCAAGGCCCTCCAAGGCCACTCTCCTCCCTGACACCTCTCAGGCCCCTTCCCACTCCATCCCAATGCCCTCCCAGTCTCCTCTAAGTCCTTCCCAGTTCCTCTCAATCCCTCCCACTCCCCTCCCAGGCCCTTCCTGGCCTCTCCCAGTTCCCTCACAGACCTCTCCCAGTCCCAATCCAGTCCTATCTCAGTTCCCTCCCAGTCCTCTCCCACTTCCTCTCAGTCCTCTATCACTCCCACCCAGCCTCATCCCAATCCTTCCCAGTCCATCCCACTAGCTCCCAGTATATCCCAGTCCCCTTCCAGTCACTCACAATTCATTCCAGATCCCTTTCCCTTCCCTCCCAGTCCCCTTCCACTCCCTCCCACTCCATCTCATTCCTCTCCCACTTCCCATCAGTCTCTCCCATTCCCCTCCCTGTCCTACCCCAGCACCTCCCAGTCCCACCCAAACCCCCCCCAGTCCCCTCACAGTTCCACTCACTTTTTCCCAGATCCCTTCCCAGTCCATCCCAATGCCCTCCTGGTCTCCTCTCAGTCTTTCCTAGTCTCTCCCAGTTCCTCTGAATCCTACCCACTCCCTCCCAATGCCTTCCCAGTCCCTTCCAGGCCACCCCAACTACCTTTCACCTCCTCACACTACCTTTCCACTCCCCTGCCAGTCTCTTCCCAGTCCCCTCCCAGACACTCACAATCCATTCCAGATCCCTTCCCATTCCTTTCCAATCCCCTCCCACTCTACCTCCTTCTTCTTCTTCTTCCCATCAGTCCCTCCCATTCCCTTCCCTGCCACCTCTCAGGCCCCTTCCCAGTCCCACCCAATCCCCCACAGTCCCCTCCCACTTCTGCTCCTTCCCAGATCCCTTCAGATCCCTTCCCACACCATCCCACTCCCTCCCAGTCCATTCCAATGCCCTCTCAGTCTCCTCCCGGTCCTTCCCCGTTCCTCTGAATTCCACCCACTCTCTCCAATCCTCTCCCAGTCCCATCCCAGTCTCTCAAAATCCCACTCCAGTCCTACCCAATCCCTCCCAGTCCTTCTCAGCCCCTTCCTGGCCTCTCCCAGTCCCCTCACAGTCCTCTCCCAGTCCCAATCCAGTCCTTACCAGGTCCATCCCAGTCCCCTCCCAGTCTCTCTCAGTCCCCCCACGTCCCTTCCCAGTCCCATTCCAGTCCCTCCCAGTCCTCTATCACTCCCACCCAGCCCCCTCCCAATCATTCCCAGTTCCTCCCACCAGCTCCCACTATATCCCAGTCCCCTACCAGTCACCTCCCACTCCCTCTCGATCCCCTCCAAGTCCCTTCCAGCCCCCTCCAACTACCTTCCCAATCCCCTCACAGTTCCACTCACTCCCAGATCCCTTCCCAGTCCATCCCACTCCCTCCCAGTCCATTCCAATGCCCTCCCAGTCCTGCCCAGCTGCTCTGAATCCCATCCACTCCCTCCCAATCCCCTACCAGTCTCTCACAATCCCATTCCAGTCCTTTCCCAACACATCCCACTCCCCTCCCAGTCCTTTCCAATCTTCTCCCAATCCCCTATCAGTCCCACACAGCCCCACCCAATCCTTCCCACTCCATCCAACTAGCTCCCAGTATATCCCAGTCTCCTTCCAGTCCCCTCACACTCCCTCTCAGTACTCTCCCAGGGCCTTCCAGGCCACCCCAACTACCTTTCACACCCTCACACTGCCTGCCCATTCCCCTCCCAGTATCTTCCCTGTCCACTCCCACTCTGGCCCAGTCCCCTCCAGTCACTCACAATCCATTCCAGATCCCTTCCCATTCCCTCCCAATGCCCTCCTACTCCAGCCCAGTGAATCCCATTCCTCCCCCAGTTCCCACCACTTCCTCCCATTACCATCCCTGTCCCTCCCAGACCCATTCTCCTCACTGCCACCTCTCAGTCTCCTTCCCAGTCTCTCATAATCCCACTCCAGACATTTCCCAGTACATCCCACTCCCCTCCCAGTCCTTCTCTGTCCCTTCCACTCCTCTCCCATTTTCCTCCCAGTCCTAATCCAGTCCTTAGCAGGTCCACCTCAGTCCCCTCCCAGTCTCAGTCCAACTCCAGTCCCTCCCAACCTCTCCCAGTCCCTCTCAATCCACTCCCAGTCCCACCCAGCCTCACCCAATCCTTCCCAGTCCATCCCACTAGCTCCCAGTACATCCCAATCCCTTCCAATCCCCTCCCACTCTGGCTCAGTCCCCTCCCAGTCTCTCATAATCCATTCCAGACCCCATCACATTCCCTCCCAATCCCCTCCCACTCCCTGCAAGTCCAGCCCATTCCTTTCTAACTTCCCATCAGTCTCTCCCATTCCCCTCCCTGCCCCATCCCACTACCTCCCAGTCCCATTCCCCTCCCTGGCACCTCTCAGGCCCCTTCCCAGTCCCCTCCCAGTTCAGCTCAGTTGTTCCCAGTCCCACCCACTCTCTCTCAGCCCCCTCCCAGTCCCAGCCCAGTCTCTCACAATCCAATTCCACTCCTTTCCCAGGACATCCCACTCCCCTCCCTGTCCTTTTCAGTCCCTTCCAGATCTTTCCCAGTTCCCTCACAGTCATCTCCTAGTCCCTCCCAGTCTCAGTCCAGTCATCATCAGGTCCATCCCAGTCTCTCCCAGTCCCTCCCAAGCCCCTATCAGTCCCACCCAGCCCTCCCCCAATCCTTCCCAGTCCATCCCACAGTCTCCCAGTATATCCCAGTCCCCTTCCAGTCCTTTCCCATTCCCTCCCATTTCTCCACAAGTTCTCATGAGTCCCTTACAATCTCCTCCCTATCCCATCCCAGTACCTCCCAGTCCCACTTCCCTCCCTGCCACCTCTCAGGCCCCTTCCCAGTCCCATCCAATCCCTCACAGTCCCCTCCCAGTTCCACCCTCTCCTTCCCAGGTCTATTCCCAGTCCACCCCACTCCCAGTCTCCTCCCGGTCCTTCCCAGTTCCTTTGAATCCCACCCACTCCCTACAACCCCCTCCCAGTCCCACCCCAGTCTCTTTCAATCCCATCCCACTCCTTTCCCAGTACATCCCAGTCCCCTCCCACTTCTTCTCAGTACCTTCCAGGCTTCTCCCAGTCCCAATCCAATCCTCACCAGTCCCTTCCCAGTCCATCCCAATCCCCTCCTAGTCCCTTCCAGTGCCCTCCAACTACCTTTCACACCCTCCCACTCCCTTTCCACTCCCCTCCCACTCTGGCCCAGTCCCCTCCCAGTCCCAATCCATTCCAAACCCCTTCCCATTCCCCCCAATCCTCTCCCTGGCCCAGTCCCCTCCCTGCCACCTCTCAGTCCCCTCCCAGTCCTTCTCAGTCCCTTCCAGGCCTATCCCAGTTCCCTCACAGTCCTCTCCCAATACCTCCCAGTCCAAATCCAGTCCTTACCAGGTCCATCCCGGTCCCTTCCCAGTCCCATTCCAGTCCTCTCCCATTTCCTTCCAATCCTCTATCACTCCCACCCAGCCCCTTCCCAATCCTTCCCAGTCCATCCCCCTAGCTCCCAGTCTATCCCAGTCCCTTCCCAGTCCCCTCCCACTCTCTCACAATCCATTCCAGATCCCCTCCCAGGCCATCTCATTCCTCTCCCACTTCCCATCAGTCCCTCCCATTCCCCTCCCTGTCCCATCCCAGTACCTCCCAGTCCCATTCCCCTCCCTGACAGCTCTCTGTCCTCTTCCCAATCCCTCCCAGTCCCCTCACTCCTTCCCAGATCCCTTCCCAGCCCAGCCCACTCTAAGTCCATCCCAGACTCTCCCAGTTCCTCTGAATCCCACCCACTCCCTCCCAGTCCCTCACAATCCCATTCCGCTCCTTTCCCAGTACTTTCACACTCCCAGTCCTTCCCAGTCCCTTCCAGGCCCATCCCAGTTCTCTCACAGTCCTCTCCCAGTCCCAATCCAGTTCTTGCCAGGTCCATCCCAGTCCCCTCCCAGTCCCTTCCCAGTCCCTCCCAGGTCTCTATCACTCCCACCCAGTCCTCTCCCAATCCTTCCCAGTCTATCCTACTGGCTCCCAGTATATCCCAGTCCCCTTCCAGTCCCCTCCATCAGCTCCCAATCCCCTATGACTCTCTCCCAGTCCCTCCAAATCCCCTCCCAGTCCCCTCCCACTGCCTCCCAGTCCCTCCCAATCCCTCATCCTTTCCCACTTCCCTCCCACTACCTCGCAGTCTCCTCCCACTCCTCGCCAGTCCCTCCCAATCCCATCCCACTCCCCATCTGCCCCTCCTGTTCCCCTCCATGGCTCTCCCAGTCACTCACAATCACTCCCAGTCCCTCATCAATCCCTTCCCACTCCATCCCACTCCCTCCCAGTCTCCTCCCAATCTCTCCCAGTTCCTCTGAATTCCCCTCCTAGTCTAGCCTGGTCCCCTCCTAGTCCTTCTCAGTGTCTCCCAAACCCCTCCCAGTCTGGCTCAGTCTCTCCAAGTCCCTCCCAAACCATCCCAATCCTCTTCCAGTTCCAAGTAGTCCCTCGCAATCCCCTCCCAGTCTCTCCCAATTCCTCCCAGTCACTCATTTATTCCTTCCCACTCCACCCCAGTCCCTCCCAGTCTCTCTGAATTCCTCTCACTCTCTCCCAATCCCTTCCAGTCCCTCCCAATCTCTCCACATTCATTCCACATCCCCTCCCACTCTCTCCCAATCCCTTCCAGTCCCTCCCAGTCTCTCCACATTCATTCCACATCCCCTCCCACTCTCTCCCAATCCCTTCCAGTCCCTCCCAGTCTCTCCAAATTCATTCCACATCCCCTCCCACTCTCTCCCAATCCCTTCCAGTCCATCCCAGTCCCCTCCCATTTCCTCCCAGTCCCCATCAGTCCCACCCAGCTCCCTCCCAGTCCATTCCTCTACCTCCCAGTATATCCCATTCCCCTTCCAGTCCCCCTCCAGGAACTCCCAATCCCCTATCACTCTCTCCCAGTCCCTCTGCAGGCTTCCCACTCCCTCCCAGTTCTTCTCAGTGCCTCCCAAACCCCTCCCAGTCTGGCTCAGTCTCAGCCTCTCCAAGTCCTTTCCCAGTCCCTCCAAGTCCATCCCATTCCTCTCCCTGTTCCCATCAGTCCCTCCCATTCCCCTTCCTGTCCCATCCCAGGACCTCCCAGTCCCATTCCCCTCCCTCACACCGCTCACTCCCATTCCAGCCCATCCCACTCCTTCCCAGTCCATCCCAGTCTCTTGCAATCCCCCCAGAGCCTTTCCCAATACCCTCCCATGCCAAATTCCCTCTCAGTCTCTTCCAATTCCTTCTGATCCCTTCCAGATGCCTTCCCACTCCCTCCCATTGCCAGTCCAGTCCCCTCTCAGTCCAGCCCAGTCTCTCTCAGTCCTTCCCAGTCCCCTTCCAGTCCCACCCAGCCCCTCACAATCCCTCCCTGTCCATTCCACTATCTCCCAGTATATCCCAGTCTCCTTCCAGTCCCCTCAGTAACTCCCAATCCCCTATCACTCTCTCCCAGTCCCTCCAAATCCCCTCCCAGCCCCTTCCCAGTGCCCTCCCACTACCTCCCAGGCCTTCCCCATCCCGATCCCTTCAGGCCATCCCTGATGCCTTCCCAGACCCCTCCCTCTCCTCCCAATCCCTCCCAGTCACTCTCAGTTCCACTGAATCCCTCTCACTGCCTCCCAAACACCTCCCAGTCTGGCTCAGTCTCTCTCAGCCTCTCCAAGTCCCTTCCCAGTCCCTCCCATTCCACTCCCAGTTCCCATCAGTCCCTCCAAATCCCCTCACAGGCCCTTCCCAGTCCATCCCACTCCTCCCACTCAATCCCAATGCCCTCCCAGTCTCCTCCCAATTCCAGTCTCTCCCACTTCCACTGAATCCATCCCAATCCCTCCCAGTCTGGCCCTGTCCTCTCCCAGTTCCCTCCCAATTGCCTTCATTCCCATTCCTGTCCTTTCCTCCTCCATCCCATTCCCCTCCCAGCCCCTCCCCAGTCCATCCCAGTCTCTCTCGGTCCCAGTCCCTTCCAGTCCTCTCCCATTTCCTCCCAACCCCCTTCAGCCCTACCCATTCCCCTCCCAGTCACTCACATTCCCTCCCAGTCCCTCATGCATCCCTTCCCACTCCCTCCCAATGCCCTCCCAGTCTCCTCCCAATCCCTCCTGGTGTCTCCCAGTCCCTCTGGACCCCTCCCAGCCGGGCAGCAGAAAGGCAGCAGCAGGAGCACATCCCAGCAGTAAAAGGATGTTAAATCCACCCCGACACAGGCACACAAAAGCCTCTGCAGGCAGCACAGCCTCGGCCCCTAGCCCAGCCCCTGCTCAGCTGCCCTGGCACCGCTGCCTCTGGGGCTCCACTGCCATCAGCCCAGAGCCAAGCAGCAAAGGCTCCACTGCACCAGCACCAACTGCACTGCGGCACAGGCTGCTGGCACAGCTGCCTCTCTGCCCAAGCACAGCCCTGAGCAGCAAGTGGCACAGCTGCACAAGTGACCTGCTTTGGCCAGCACAGCAACGAGGCCCAGGCAGCTCTGCCTTCTGGCTGCCACCTCCTGCACAGTGCCCCCAGAGTGCCCCTGAGGGGAACAGCTCCCCGAGGGAGACCTTAGCTGCAGCAGCACTGCCCAGCAGCCTCTCTAGGGCAGAGGCCTCTCCCCACACCTGAACACCCCCTTCAGTTTTCACTCCCTCACACTCTGAGCTTCTCCTCTGCAACCATCAGCACACTGAAAGGCCTAAGAGAAGGCTTTAAGCAAGGCTGGCACTTGGCAGCAACTCACCACAGAGACATTTCTGCCCCCACAGCCACAGGAAATCCATTTCTGAACCAGCTGCAAGCAGCAATTGCATTTCAAACAGCTCCACGGCCTGGTACCAAAGCATCCCACCCTGCCAGGGCTTGGGGCTGAGGCTGAGTGCAGATCTGCAGCTGGGCTGGGGCAAAGCAGTTCAGCTCCCTGCAAAAAGAGAGAACAAACACAGCAGAGAACTCTCACCCAGGCACAAACAACAGAGACAGAAAGAGGGAGGCAACCTCCAGAGAACCCCAGGCCAACTTAGATGCCCACAATGCCCCTTCTGATGCCCCTGAACCCTGCTGCATCACCCCAGGCCCATTTTACCTGTCCCCAGACCCTTTCGAGGGCCCCCAGGCTCACTGCAGATGAGCCCAGAAGCCTCTAGCACAGCCCCAGACCCTTCTAGAAACCCCCAGAACCCCTCCCAAATCTCTCCCAGGGGCCCCCCCATAAGGCCCCCCAAATCCTTCCCCAGGTTGTCCCCCCCAGGGACCCCCAAACTCCTCCCCAAGACCCCTCCAAAGCCACCCAAGGACCCCCAAATCCAACCCAAGGACACCCCCAAAGACCCCCCCCAGGGACCCCCAAATCCCTCCCCAAGACCCTCCCCCAAGGACCCCCCCCCCCCCAAGACCCCCAAAGACCCCCCCAGGTCCCCCCCAAAGAGCCCCCCAGGGACCCCCATACTCCTCCCAAGGACCCCCCACAGAAACCCCCAAATCGCTCCCCAGGTCCCCCTCGAAGACCCCCCCCAGAGACCCCCAAACCCCTCCTCAGGTCCCCCCCAAAGAACCCCCCCCAGAGACCCCCAAATCCCTCCTCAGGTCCCCCCCAAAGACCCCCCCCAGGGACTCCCAAATCCCTCCCTAGGTCCCCCTCGAAGACCCCCCCCAGAAACCCCCAAACCCCTCCCCAGGCTCCCCTCCAAAACCCCCCCCCCAGAGACCGCCAAATCCCTCCCCAGGTCCCCCTCGAAGACCCCCCCCAGAGACCCCCAAACCCCTCCCCTGGTCCCCCTCGAAGAACCCCCCCACAGACCCCCAAACCCCTCCCCAGGTCCCCCCCAAAGACCTCCCCCAGAGACCCCCAAATCCCTCCTCAGGTCCCCCCCAAAGACCCCCAAACCCCTCCCCAGGGCCCCCCCAAACCCCCCCCCCAGAGACCCCCAAATCCCTTCCCAGGTCCCCCTCGAAGAACCCCCCCACAGACCCCCAAACCCCTCCCCAGGTCCCCCCCAAAGACCTCCCCCAGACACCCCCAAATCCCTCCCCAGGTCCCCCTCGAAGACCCCCCCCAGAGACCCACAAATCTCTCCCCAGGTCCCCCCCAGGGACCCCCAAACCCCTCCCAGGCCTCTCCGCCCCCCCCCTCCCAGCAGGCCTCAGCCTCTCCCACCCCTTCCAGGCCCAGGCCCAGGCCCCGCGGCCTCGCCCCCAACTTCGACCCCCCAAAACTCCCCCACGGCCTCACGGACCCCCCCCCCGGGTATGTGTCCGTGCCCCTCCCCCTCCTCCCCTCCCTGTTCCCTCCAGGCTGCTGGGGACGCTCCAGGCCCTCCCCCCACTGCCCCCCACTGCCCACCGCCCCCCCCCCCAGCGGCGACCCCCACCCCACACAGACCTCTCCCCCCCCCCCCCCCGACCCCCACTCACCACCTCCGGCGCCCAGACGCCCCCCGGGCAGCCTTCAGAGTGGCTCTGTCCCCTGCGCCCCTCCCTGCGGCCTGGCCTGAGCGCTCTGCGCATGCGAGAGGGGAGGGGCGGCGGGAACCGCCCCCGGAGCCACCTTGGTGAGGTCAGCGTCGCAGGCGGGACGTCGGCGCCATCTTGGTGAGGTCACCGCCGAGCCTGCGCTGCCGGCGGCGCCGTCGTGGTGAGGGCACTGCCAGCCTAGGAGCGGGCAGCGCCAGCTCACGGGGGGCGGTGCCAGCTTGCACAGGGTCACTGCCAGCCTGCGGCGAGCGGTGGCGACTCGGTGAGGGCATTGCCAGCTTGCTGCGGGCAGCGCCAGGACCGCGGCGTTGAGCGCCGTATTGGTGAGGTCACCGCCGGCTTGGGCCGTTTCGGCGCTTATTCATGAGGTCAGCGCCAGCACGTCTCGCTCGGCGCCATATTGGTGAGGTCACCTCAAACCCGTCGCGTTCGGCGCCATATTGGTGAGGTTACTGCCGAGCCTGCGCTGCCAGCGGCGCCGTCGTGGTGAGGGCACTGCCAGCCTAGGAGGGGGCAGTGCCAGCTCACGGAGGGCGGCGCCAGGTTGCAGAAGGTCATTGCCAGCCTGCGGCGAGCGGTGGCGACACGGTCAGGGCATTGCCAGCTTGCTGCGGGCAGCGCCAGGACCGCGGCGTTCAGCGCCCTATTGGTGAGGTCACCGCCGGCTTGCGGCGTTTCGGCGCTTATTGATGAGGTCAGCACCAACACGTCGCGCTCGGCGCCATATTGGTGAGGTCACATCAAACACGTCGGGCTCGGCGCCGTCTTGGTGGGGACACGTCCAACCTGTCGCGCTCGGCGCCATATTGGTGAGGTCACGTCCAATCCGTCACGCTCGGCGCCATCTTCGTGAGGTCACTGCCGAGCCTGCGCTGCCGGCGGCGCCGTCGTGATGAGGGCACTGCCAGCCTAGGAGGGGGCAGTGCCAGCTCACGGAGGGCGGCGCCAGCTTGCAGAGGGTCACTGCCAGCTTGCGGCGAGCGGTGGCGACACGGTCAGGGCATTGCCAGCTTCCTGCAGCCAGCGCCAGGACCGCGGCGTTCAGCGCCATATTGGTGAGGTCACCGCCGGCTTGCGGAGTTTCGGCGGCGTATTGATGAGGTCACTGCCAACTCGTCGCGCTTGGCGCCATCTTGGTGAAGTCTTTTCAAACCCGTCGCACTCGGCGCCATCTTGGTAAGGTCTGACCAACTCGACGCGCTCGGAGCTGTATTGATGAGGCCACAGCAAGTCCGTCGCTCTCGGCGCCTTCTTGGTGAGGTCACTACAACTCGGTGAGACTAGTGCCAGCTTGCAGAGGGCCACTGCAAGCCTGCGGCGACAGCTGGCGACTCAGTGAGGGCATTGCCAGCCTGCCGAGGCCAGTGCCAGATTGCTGCCGGCAGCGGCAGCCCGCGGCGCCGCTTTGAAGAGGTCACAGCGAGACCGTCGCGCTCGCCGCCATCTTGGTAAGGTCACATTCAGCCTGTCGCTCCTGTCGCCATGTTAGTGAGGTCACCTCCAGTCCGTCGCGCTCGGCGCCATATTGATAAGGTCCCCTCCAACCCGTCGCACTCAAAGCCATCTTGGTGAGATCAGTGCCCACTCGGTGAGGGCAGTGCCAGCTTGCAGATGGCCACTGACAGGCTGCGGCGAGCGGTGGCGATTCGGTGAGGGCCTCAGCAGCACCCCCAGGCCAGGCTGCAGTGCTGCGGGGACAAGCTGAGGGCCTGAGTGGGCACTGGGGGGTGCTGGGCGGGGACGGGGAGGGGCTGGGGGATTAGTGGGGGCATACAAGGAGGTGAGTGGGGGTCTCTGGGAGGACAGTGGGCGAATATGGGGGTCCCTGGGAGGTCCCGGAGAGGGTCTGGGGGTTCCTGAGCCCTCCCCCCGCTGGCTCTGGGTCTCCCGGGGGGCTGGAGGCCTGCGGGGGGAGGTCTCCTCCTTCCTGGAGCTGCTGGGGCTGTGCTGGAGACCATTGAGCACTTCGGAGGGGCGGGGCAGGGGCAGGCCCCGCCCACGCCAGAGGATGCACCAATCAGCTGCTGACCCTCCCGATCCTAACCAGTTTCCCCCCCTAATAAAGCACCAAACTCCGCCAGGTGGACCCTGCCTTCATTTATGCAAATGAGGGGGCGGGGCACAGGGGTGACCATGCCCACAGCCCCCACAGGATCCACAAATCAGCTGCTGACCCTCCCGGTAACCCCTCCCCAACCCCCAACACATCTCCAAGGTACTCAAAGGCAGAGCCTGATATTGAAATGTATGCAAATGAGGGAGGCAGAACAAGCGGCAAACCACGCCCACCACAATCCACCAATCAGCAGCCACCTCCTGAACTCCTCCTCCAAAGGAAGCTCCAAATCTGTCACCCCGAGCGCCGGCCCGAGCGCCGGCCCGCCCCCCCTGCCTGCCGCCTTTAACTCCTCACTCCAATACTTACAAATCCAAACCAGTTCTCAGCTCTCCCTCCCACCTCTCACCTTCCCCTCCTCTCCTCCCCTCCCCTCAGCTTTCAGCCACTTGAATCGTGCACGGCCTTTAGAGACGAGGCAGGAAAACGGGTACCGCCGCGGCTGAGGAACTGCAGTGTGGACAAGCAAACACACGGTGGCAGCACTGAGCACCGGCGCCACACCGCAGCCGCTACACAACTGCAGTACCCACGAGCAAACACAGGGGGGCAGCACAGACAACCGAGAGCGCCTCTGCGCCCGGCCGGGGGCAGCGCCTTCAGCCCAGCGCCGCTCTGCCTATTGCCTTTGCCAACAGCACACCGCACGCAAGGCACAGCCCACGCTCTGCCACTCCTACACACTCAGTTTATAGGGACAGCTCTCAACTCCAGCTGGGGCTACTCAGCACTTCCTTGATCTACTCTTGAGGGATTTAGAGACAGCAGAGGAGACACAGGGGGAGCTGCTGACACGAGAATTAAGGCCCTTCTGCCAGAGCTAGAGGAAAAACACAGCTCTTCTGCCAGATGAGGGCCACAAAGATGAGCAGAGGACTGCAGCACCTCTCCTGGGAAGCAGGACTGAAAGAACTGGGGCTGTTGAGGCTGCAGAAGAGAAGGCAGAGCTTCGAGCTACGCGGCAGTATCTGAAAGGGACCTGCAGCAAAGCTGGAGGACTGTCTAAAAGGGCCTGTGCTGATATTCTGTGCATTTAAAAGGATTGCAGTGAAGCTGCTCCAAGAAAAACTTTAGAGACTGAAGAAATCAAACTGCCAGATTCCCTCACACAACTTTCTACGTGACCACAGCAAACCCCTTTCACTTCACATCGCTTCTGACACCCACTCTGGGAGCTGGACACTCCTTCTCTCCCTGAAGCCGGGAGAAAGATCTGGTGAATGTGGCAGCACGTGGCAGAGGTTCAAGACTTAAGCAGACACCTGATTGCTATCACAGCTCAGAAACGACTGAGACACATGCCCTCCTCCCAAACCTAGCAGTTAGGAAGTGCTACAGCTGCACCAGATCACACTGGGATCTGCTTCTTGCACAGGATGCAGCAGATTCTGGTCCATAGCTCAGAGAGGATTGCTTAGCTACTGCTGTTTATAAACACGAACCAAAAACAACCACAAAAACAAAGGCTCAGAGCTGGAAACAGTTCTCAGCAGTGCAGCAAAATCCCTTTCTTTTATTCCATAGAGAGGTGCTGCAGTGACCTCAGGGGTTTTTAAGTCAAAAGCTGCTTGCTGGAATCACAGAATCAGTCAGGGTCAGAAGGGACCACAAGGACCTCGTTCCAGAGACACTTCACACTAGCCCGAGCCAAAACTAGAACGGTAGGAAAAAAGACAAATCACAAAACATAGGACTGCCTTAACTGTCCTACATTGTAACTAGCAGCACCAAGTCCAAATCAATTCAGAGCCTTGGCACTGTTTCTCCTTGAAGATTTTAACCCTGGACACAAAGGAGTCCTGCTCTCAGCCATGGGATTACAATAAAAGTGACTCAAATGACTCAAAAGGGTAACACAAATGCCTTTTCCTGACCAATCTCTCTACATGTTCCTATGATGCTCCACTAACTCCCTCCTTCAGAGTGGCTAACAGTCTCCAACAGACACTGCACCAGCAGCTACCTTGAAGATCTGTAACCAGCTGAGTGAAGGGCTGTAAAACAAATTCACCTCCTTCAGAAAGCTTCTCATCAGTTACACAGAGGAGTCAGAGCCTGCTTCCATTCACATCTTTCTTTATGAAGTTCTACTGTGGAGTCAGAAAACTTAAAGTTCACTTAGTCACAGGTTAAGTCGACTCTGCTGTTGGTATCCAACCCCATGCTGCTGGCTGAAGCAAAGTATACCAGGGCTTGAAGGTGAGACTGCAACACGAGAGACCTCCTGTGCCAAGTGCTGCTTTGGGTTTCTGGGGTTGGGGTCAGGAGGGGATGGGTGGCAGGTGGCTGACTCCTGCTTTCTGCAAACAGAAACAGGCTAAGGTAATTGTGCACTGCAGGATCTCATTTTGTATTTACCTCTTGATCTCAACCCAGAGGGTTTTTCCTTGGCTGTGTTACTTTTGCCTCACTTCTGTGTTGGAGGGAAACAGGAGGCTAAGCCATTACAGCACTGCAAGTTGTTCAGGCACTGGGAAAACAATTCAACAGGCCCCTGTGTTCCAGGAGGTTTATCAAGTAGCCTGCCAACATTTTCAGGTGCTAAAGAACTAATGAACATTCCATTTAGGAAACAGCTCCCTCATCTCATAGCAAGCAAACATTCCCCACTGTCACTAATCCTATAAAAGACTGATAAAAGACTTCATTGAATGGTTTAGGTTGGAAGGGACCTCAAGGATCATCCAGTCCCAACCCTCTGCTCTAGGCAGGGATACCTCCCACTGCAACAGGCTGCTCAAAGCCTCATCCAACCTCAATTCATATTCATTTACACCAAAGCTGAGAAAAAAGAAAGGTCTGGGGCAGTTGTTTGGCTTTGGCATCAAACCAATGCACAACAGGTAGAATGGGACTTCTTGGGGAAACTAAACTGTCTTTAGCTATGAGGCTGAGAAAGACTTTTCCTATCTCTTCAGCCTTCATTTCACCTGACTCTGTTCAGCTGGGCTGCGTTAGGAGCAGTTCACCACATGCAGCAAGGCCAAGGGGCACTACCTTGATCTCGCTGGTAATGACCAATTCAAAACTCTCCAAACAGTGTTACAGAGTTGTTACCTGCAAAGTTCTTACAGTTGCACTTGCTCTTTGTTTATCTATTAAAGACAACCAAGAGAACATCCATGGGTTGGGGATTTTCCCCCCCGGTCAATTTCTGAGGGGCCTGGAGTTACAGGCAAGCCCAAACCACCCTAACACAAACCAAAAGGTCCTCTCTCGTGATGACAATGACCAACAAATGACTCCCTTCAATAAATAAGCGACTTGGGAAATTCCAGAGAGTACTTTTGCTAAACAAGTTAGTCTCTTTTCTTTTCCATCAGGTCTTTCTGTTGAAGCTCAGCACCTGAAAGCTCTGTACCTCTTCCCTGCCCTCCTGCCGCTGCCCTCCACCTTTCCCCGGGCAGCCCCTGCCATCCTCCCCCACTCTCTGCCTTCCCCCGAGCAGTCTCTGCTGCTTTCCTCCTCCTCCTCTCCACTCTACGTTACCAGCTTCTGCTCCATTACCAGTTCCATTACCAGCTGCTGCTGCTGGTCCGTTACCAGCTCCAGTTGGTGCTCCTGCTCCATCTTTGCATCCATTGCAGAACCCAGAGCAAAACCCTCGAGGATCCAACCTCCTAGAGAAACCTCAGCCTCAGTAACAACACAGACTTAGCACCCGTGAGCTAAGGTGGATGTTGCAGTGGGTCAGTAGCCCAGCCCTAAGGTGGCCCTAGCTAGCCGGGGGGCCAGCCAGGCCCCCCGGCCTTTGAAACCCTCCACCACGCACCCGGTGCTCACCCGTGCGCACTCACCTGGGATGCCAGGCGGAGGATCCCTTGGCCCGCAATGGGCCCAGCTTGGGGCTGGGCTCCTCCTGCACTGCTTATAAAGGGCACTGAGCAGGGAGGGCAAAGTGGCCACAGCTGGGGTGGGAAGAGACTTCAATTGACCTCCCCTTTTTAAGCTGCCCCAGGAGAGGCAGAAGCCTTGGGCTGATCCCCTTTGCGGGGGTAGGTTGGCTGTGTGCTTTGTGGGGTGGTGTTTTGGCTGTGTGCTTTGTGGGGTGCTTTTGCTTTTCTCTAAGCCACTCCTCCCCTCTGCTCTGCTTGGGATTTCTGTTCCTCCTTGGTATGCTGTGCTTGAAGCTGTGCTTGAAGTTGTGCTGTTTCCTTCATGAGAGAGGTTTGCTTTTGTGCTTCCTGCCTTGCTCCTCTCTTGTTTTCACCTGTTGGGGGCCAGAATGTCCCTTCCTCTTGTTGCAGCCTGGCAGCAAGAGTCAGAGTCCCTACAGCATCTCGTTGCCTCCTTTGCCCTTTGCTTGCTGAGACAGCACAGCTCTGGCCTCTGGTGTGGCTCTCGTTATTGTGGGGGGGGAGAGCGAAGAGGGGGGGAGGCGTGGGGGGGGAGAGCGAAGAGGGGGGCGGGGGGGGGAGAGCGAAGAGGGGGGGCGGGGGGGGGAGAGCGAAGAGGGGGGGCGGGGGGGGGAGAGCGAAGAGGGGGGGCGGGGGGGGGGAGAGCGAAGAGGGGGGGCGGGGGGGGAGAGCGAAGAGGGGGGGCGGAGGGGAGAGAAGAGGTGTGGGGGGGAGCTGTTTAGTCTGGAGAAGAGAAGGGATCTCCTTAACGTCTATACATTGCCGAGGGGCAGGGGTCAGCACCAAGGGCCCAGCTGCTGCTTGGTGGTGCTCAGCAATAGGACAAGTAACAACAGACAGAAGCTGCTCTGCCTCAACAGGAGCAGAGATTTCTTGTCTGGGAGGCTGACAGAGGACTGGGACAGACTGAAACCAAAACATTGCTCAGACCACAAAAGGACCTCTGAAGCGATGGCAAAAAGCTCAAGGAAAAGAGGTTGGATTTTCATTATTCTGTCCCTTAAAATACGTCAGACTAACAGCAGAGTGAAAAATGTGACATTCATGCAGATGGAACAGTTAGAACTGTGGCAGACATGATTGGCTGTTTTATTCAAGAAGTTCATTTGGCTTAAGCCTAGTTCTAAATAGTGACAATAGATACACTAGGCACAGCATGGCAACAAGCTTACATCAAAGCATTTCTAAAGCCTCTGCAACTCAGTCCTTCTTGACTGACAAGAGCATCACCTCACTGAATAAGCAATGAACTCTACCATTACAGCAGCCTTGGCCTCATAGATGACTCTCTTGCTTCGTTGCAGAAGTCCATCACCAGCCTGTGCCTGCAATGTCAAATGGAACCATGTCAAAACTGCTGACACTTTGCAGTTATGATCCCAACAGTTCATTCCTCAGACCTCCCAACCCTTAAGTCCCTTAAGTAGGAAGTGAAAAGCAATTGCTCTTGCATTTCATGCTGCCCAGATGCTCCCAGCTCCTCCAGTAAGGCTAAGCATTCCAACAGGCTCAGGCCAAAGCAACTCCCACAGCTGCTCTACTCTCAGACCACAGAGGCTGCCTAGGGAGTCGCCGTCCCTGCAGCTGCTCAAGAAAAGCCTGGATGAGGCACTTAGTGCCATGGCCTAGCTGACTGGAGAGGGCTGGGGGGCTAGGTTGGGCTGGATGAGCTTGGATGTCTCTTCCAACCTGGCTGATTCCACGATTCCAAGTGTACAAATACCCCAGCTGTGTGCTTTGAACCTTGTAAATAAGCTTTCTGCAGATACTGAATGATAAGAAACAGGTTGGTTGTAGTTATTAACAACCTTTGCCTGGATACCAACATTAATATTGATTATTAATTGTGCATCACTCGTAACGCACCCATTCCATGGCTCTTGGAGTTCCCACAGTGAGAACAGCAAAGGATGGCACACCCCAAGCACTCCTCACCACGTATTCACTGCCAGCACCCAGCACGGGAAGACAGCCAGGACAGGAAGATAAATCACACGGCGTAACAATCGGAGCCACCGCAGCTTAGGGGGGAAAAACCAAACACCAACCAATATATCTCAAGCCACAACAAAGACTTACTTCAGCAGCACCATCCAAGATATCCTTCATGAACTTAACCATGTCCTCTGTCTTCTCCAGGTGTCTGTCTGGCAGCAAACACTGCTGGTTGGAGGCATTCAAGGCGACGGTAGTACGGATGGTCAGCTCGCTGGCAATGGAAAGCAGATGGGTTACAGGTTTGAAGAGCCACAGTGTAAAACACTGCAAAGCAAAGAATTCCTACAGCATGTCAGAGGGCGCTCAGTGAGCTTCTCCCTGTGTGTGTTCCCTTAAAGGCAAGAGGGGAAGGGGGAAGAGAATGGTACAAAAAAGCTTCTCAGCAGTACTTTGTCCCCTCACACCCGTGCAGGCAACGCGATGGAAGCTTACTGCATTTCACACCCCCACAGGTAGCTCATGACTTCCCCAGCAGCAAGAGATCACAGACAGGAACCTTGCACATGAAACGTACTACTAAGGTAACACAGGAAGTCTTTCAGCATGCAAAGGCAAAAGCACAACCCAAAACATTCCACATGGCCACAGTCCAGCTGAAGAACGAAAAACTGCTGGAACCAGTTCAGAGCAGGACCACGAGGATGAGCCAAGGGCTGGAGCACTTCTAAGAGGATAGGCTGAGGGAGCTGGGGCTGCTCAGCCTGAAGGGGACAAGACTCCAGGGAGACTTTAAAGCTACCTCCCAGTACCTGAAGGGAACCTGCAGCAGGAAGGCTGCAGAGGGACTTTTTCCATAAGGGTGTCTAAAGACAGGGCAAGGGGAATGGTTTGAAGCTGAGGGAGAGCAGGGCTGCTCAGAGTGGATCTGAGGAAGAAGTTCTTCAGCATGAGAGTACTTTGGCTTGCAGAGACAGAAACACTGTAATGCCTGTTCATGAATTTACAGCCAAGTTCACAAGCGTGCTTCTATCAGCAATTACTGCTTCTATGCCCACCAATCACACAGTAGTGTGTCCTTTGTGAAGAAACAGCATCTGAGGCCAGCTGCACCAAGTATTCAGCGACAAAACAAATCAAATCAACAAAACAAATCTCCTACTTACCCATCCCAAAAAGCAAACACTTCTCTGCCAGATAAACAGGCAGAAACATCTCAGCAGACGGACAGAAGAGCTTGCACCGGAGAAGCAGGTGAAGAAGCTCTCCTTTTTGGCACCTATAAAGCACCAGATCAATCACATCACTTGAACTTCAAATGAGAGACAGCTGCTTTTAGATTCACTGCATTCAGGTGTTCATCTAGAGACAGCCCACAGAAATCCAGAACTTGTGCTCCCTGAGTCCCCGTGAAGCTCCTAGAATCTTCCAGAGCACAAGCACAGGATTTTGTGCATGCTTTGATCACCCAGAGAAAACTTACAGAGCTGACGTCTTCAACTCTGGTTTTTCCCTTCCTTCACTCCAAAGGCCAGAGAAGAAGTAGTCAACTGCAAATGCCAAGCAACTTAACTCCCGAATGATGCATTTGAAGACAATGACCATTAAGGGCAAATGTCAAGCATCTTGTTAACCTACTCCAGTGTGCCTTGTCTGTACTGAGTGCAGCCAGCATCCTTCATGCACTTCATGCTGCTTCTCTGAGGGAGCTCAGTTGTATGCCTCTCTTAAAAAAAGCATCAAGAGTGAAATGGGACTCTCCTGAAATCAGAAGCACAGGCAATGCATAACCATTCTTTACAGCCCCAGTTACAAACTGGGCAGGGCGGCAGAGGTGCGCCCAGGCCATCCTCATGGGCTTTCATCAAGGCCAAGTGCAAGGTCCTGCACCTGGGTGGGCACAATCCCATGCACAACTCCAGGCTGGATGGGGAACGGCTGAGGAGCAGGCCCTGAGGAACAGGCCCTGGGGGTCTGGCTGATGCAAAGCTCAAGAGGAGCCCTGCAGTGTGAGTGCAGCCCAGACAGCAACCCTGTGCTGGGCTCCAGCAAGAGCAGTGTGGGCAGCAGGGCAAGGGAGGGGATTCTGCCCCTTGGCTCTGCTCTCCTCACACCACATCTGCAGTCCTGGGGGCAGTTCTGGAGCCCCCAGCACAACCAGGACGTGGAAGCGTTGGAGCCAGTGCAGAGGAGGCCACCAAGATGCTGAGAGGGCTGCAGCAGCTCTGCTCTGAGCACAGAGTCTGATCAGTGACCTCACTGCTGGCTGCAGCTACCTGGAGGGAGGCAAAGTCCTACAGCTGTGCTGCTCAGGGACATG
>NW_026974538.1:484577-570517 GCF_015220805.1 Pogoniulus pusillus | reverse complement strand
CCTGTGAGCTGCGGCTGCGGGGGGAGCCTGCCCGGGGCAGGGGCAGGGGCAGGGGCAGCAGCTGGGCGGTGGAGCCAGGGTGGGGGCTGGGACCTGTATCCAAACTGGCACCTGCAAGCCAGGACTGGGCCTGGGACTGAGCCCTGGGCATGGGAAGCAAAGTCCCAGCTGGGCTCTGGCAGCTGCTGGGGAAGGGGCAGCAGTGCCCCAGCTGGCACCTGGGCACTGACAGCTGCTGGGGAAGGGGCAGCAGTGCCCCAGCTGGCACTGGGCACTGACAGCTGCTGGGGAGGGGGCAGCAGTGCCCCAGCTGGCACTGGGCACTGACAGCTGCTGGGGAGGAGGCAGCAGTGCCCCAGCTGGCACTGGGCACTGACAGCTGCTGGGGAGGGGGCAGCAGTGCCCCAGCTGGCACCTGGGCACTGACAGCTGCTGGGGAGGGGGCAGCAGTGCCCCAGCTGGCACCTGGCACTCTCTTCTTCAGTGCCCACCACCACCACCCAACCCCCCCCCAGTGGCCTCCTCAGCCCCAAAAAGCCTCCCAGTGCCACCCCAACCCCAAAGTGCCCCCCAGTGTCCCCAATGCCACCCTCAGTGCTCTCCTCATCCCAAGGTGCCCCCCCCCGAAACGCAGGGCCTGTGCCCCCACCCTAAAATGTCCCCCCAGAGCCCCTCCCCCCTCCAATGCACCCTCTCAATGCCCCCCTCAAAGTGCCCCCCCAAGCATCCCCAATGCCATCCTCAGTGCCCCCCTGCCCAAAGTTCCCCCTAATGCCTTCCTGCCCCCCCCAGAGTGCTCCCCCCAGCGTCCCCCACCCCAAAGTGTCCCCTTAATGCCCCCCCAATGCCCTCCCATTCCAAAGTGCCCCCCCATAGTGCCCCTCCCCTCAAAGTGCCCCCCCGTGCCCCCTCCCAATGCCTCCCCACACGAGTGCCCCCCCCCCAGCGCACCCCCTGTAGTGCCCCCACCCCAAAGTGCCCTCCCCCCACCAGCCTCCCTCCACCCCAGAGTGCCCCTCAATGCCCTCCCCCCCAGAAGTGCCCCCCCCGGCGCCCCCCCCGCAGCCCCCCCCGGAGCCTGGCACAGATCCATAGATATTTATATAAATATTTGGGGCTGTACAAGTGAGGAAGGGGCTGGGGGGGGGGGGGGGGGCGGGGGGGGTGCAGGATGTGTGCAGGGGGGGTGGGGGGGGGTGCGGGGGGGTGATTTTTGGTGTGTGTGTGGGGGGGAAGCGCCAGACACAGGTCACAGGCCGGGGGGGGCTGGGGGCCGGGGGGGGCCCTCGGCGCTGCCTGAGTGATCCAACTCTGCACTGTCGCAGTCGGAGTCCTCCGAGACCTGCGGGGGGGGGCACAGAGGACTGAGGGGGGGGGGCATGGGGGGGGTGGGGGGGGGCACACACGACCCTTGAGGACCCCTCCCCAGGTAAAGTTTAGGGGATCCTCGCAAGGGTAGTTGATTTGGGGGGGGGGGGGCTAAGGACTGACCTCTTCTCCCCCCCATAAGCGCCCCCCCCAGAGAGCCCCCACCCCATAGCAGCAGCCCAGGGACACTTTAGGGACCCCCCCCCAGCTATGGAGGCTAATTTGGGGGGGGGGCTTATGGACTTTAGGGACCCCCACCCCCAATGCCACCCACCCCACCCTGGGGGTGCCTTAAGGACCCCCCCCCACAGTGCCACCCACCCCCGAGGGACCTCCCACCCCTTGCCCACCCCATCTTGGGGGACCCCCCCAGGGAGCCCCCACCCCATAGCAGCAGCCCTGGGCCCCCTTAGGGACCCTCCCCCCCACGAGGGGCACCCACACCCGAGGGACTTCCTCCCCCTTGCCAGCTGCACCCTGGGGGGCATTAAGGACCCCCCCCCCCCCAGCCCCACAGTGCCAACCCTGCAGGTCCCTCAGGACCCCTCCCCCAGTGCCACCCCCGAGGCACCTCCTGCTCCTTGCCCACCCCACCCCGGGGGGGGGGACCTCCAGGACCACCCCCACCCTCCCTGCTGCCCATCCCTAGGAGCCCCCCAGCCGCTTGGCACCACCCATCCCTTGGCGGGGCGGGGGTGGCACCAGGCTTGGCACCGAGGGGCTCTGAGGGGGGTGCGGGGGGCAGCACCTTGGGGCTGAGCCCCCCCTGGGGCCGCCCCGGGCCCTCGGCGGGGGCCGCGTCCAGGGGGATCTCGGAGCCTTGGCTCAGGAGGTCCTCGGAGCGGTCGTCAGGTCGCTCGTCCGTGTTGGTGCTGCCCACGTCGGGGGTGGCACTGTGCGAGGGCTCGCTCGTGTGCCCCTCGTCCCCGTCCCCGTCCGAGAAGTTCTCCGAGCTGAAGGTCGACAGCGACTGCCTCTTGCTCATGCCCGGCGGCCACCTGGGCACAGAGGGCACAGCGGAGCCTGGCACCGGAGCGGCTCCTTCTTATGCCCGCCCCACGCCGAGGGGGTTGGGTACCCACAGAGTGCCCCCGGGCTGCACTCGGGCACCTGGGCACACGCACAGGGGAGGGCTGTGCCCGTCCTGGGCATCTGGGTGCATGCAGAGTCCTCTCCTGTGCCCACCCTGGGCATCTGGGCACACACGGGCACCCACCCTGGGCACCTGGGCACATGCAGAGCCCTCTCCTGTGCCCACCCTGGGCATCTGGGCACACACTGGCACCCACCCTGGGCATCTGGGCGCATGCAGAGCCCTCTCCTGTGCCCACCCTGGGCATCTGGGCACATGCAGAGCCCTCTCCTGTGCCCACCCTGGGCATCTGGGCACCCACAGGCACCCACCCTGGGCATCTGGGTGCATGCACAGCCCTCTCCTGTGCCCACCCTGGGCATCTGGGCACATGCAGAGTCCTCTCCTGTGCCCACCCTGGGCATCTGGGCACATGCAGAGTCCTCTCCTGTGCCCACCCTGGGCATCTGGGCACACTGGCACCCACCCTGGGCACCTGGGTGCATGCAGAGTCCTCTCCTGTGCCCACCCTGGGCACCTGGGCACACGCACAGGGGAAGGCTGTGCCCGTCCTGGGCACCTGGGTGCATGCAGAGCCCTCTCCAGTGCCCACCCTGGGCACCTGGGTGCATGCAGAGCCCTCTCCAGTGCCCACCCTGGGCACCTGGGCACCCACCCTGGGCGCTCAACCATCCCTGGACCCCAACCCTGCACCCACCCCGGGGGGGGCTGAGCCGGCCGCGGGGGGGGGTCTGGGGGGGTCTGCACCCACCTCTGCCGCAGGGGCAGCTCCACCTCACTGTCCACCTCCCCCTCCTCTTCCTCCGACGAGACCCCCCGCTTCTGGGGGGGGCAGGGGGGAGGTTTGGGGGGGGGAGCGGTACGGGGGGGGAGGGGGGCGCAGGGCTCAACCTGCTCCCCCCCCCCCCGTCCCCAACCCACTCCCCCCAGCATGAACCCAGAGCTTCTGAAACCCCCAACCCCCCCCCCCAAAAACGATCTGGGACCCCCCCAAAGAATGGACCCCCAGGGGTCCTCTGTTCCCCCCCCCCCCCACTTCTAAGGGGGACCTGGGGGGGTCTTGTTTGTGTCCCTTCCGCCCCCCCCCAGGGTTTGCCCCCAGACTCCTGCCCCCTATAAGGACCCCCCAGAAGGGCTCTATCCCCCCCCCCCCCCTTCTAGGATGGACTTGGGGGGGTCCTCCCCTCCCCTTCCCCCCCACTTCTAGGGTGCCCCTGGGGGGGTCCTGTTCCCTGCCCCCAACTTCTAAGATAGACCTGGGGGGGTCCTGTTTGTGTCCCATCCCCTCCCCCCCCCAAAATAAAGGTGCCCTGGCTGGGGGGGTTGGGGGAAGTTTTGAGGGGGGGGAGTTGGGGTGGGTTCTGGGGGGGGGAGGTTGGGGGGGGGGTTGGGAGGGGTTCTGGGGGGGGAGGTTGGGGGGGGTTCTGGGGGGGGTTTTGGGGGGCGGGTTCTGGGGTTGGGTTCTGGGGGGGGTTCTGGGGGGTTCTGGGGGGGGTTCTGGGGGGGTTCTGGGGGGGGTTCTGGGGGGGATTCTGGGGGGGGTCTCACCTGCCCGCGGGTGACTGCCGCTCGGTACAGCAGCGCCGCGGGGGTCAGATGCTGCCCGGCCCCCCCTTTGCCCCCCCGGCTGGCACCACTCTCCCGTTCGGGCTCCCCCCCAGCTGTGGGGGGTTGCGGGGGGGGGGGTCCCTTGGGTACCAATCGCCCCTTGGGTGCCCACATCGGGTAGGGCTTCCGGGGGGGCACCGACGGCATCCAAGGTACCCCCGAGGAGATCAGGGCTGGCTGTGGTCTGGGGGGGTCCTGGCATCCCCCGGGGGGGTCCAATTTCTGGTCCTGGCTCTCCGCAGCCCCCCCGAGGTCCTCCTGCTTTGCGGTGGCGACCTTTGGCTCGGCGGCTGCGGCCCGGCGAGGGGGGGCCCTTGGGGCAGCCTGGCAGTGCCACCTGTGCCATGGCCGCGTCCAGCTTGGGCAGCAGCACCTCCGGCTTCAGGATGTCAGGGCTGGGGGGGGAGGGGGGGACACACCCACGGGCATGGGGAGGGGCTGCAGGTGTTGGGGGGGGGGGCACAGACCCCCACACCCCCCCCCAAGCCAGGAGGAAATATCAGGACGTCCCCCCCCAGCCCCCCCCGTCCAAGGGCTGCACCTCCAGGACCCCCCCCCCCCAAAATACAAAAATGGTCTCCTAGCAGCTGGGCAACCCAAAGACCCCCCCAAAGACCCCCCCAAAGACCCCCCCCACAGACCCCCCCAAAGACCCCTCCCAAAGACCCCCCAAAGACCCCCCCCAAAGACCCCCCCCAAAGACCCCCCCCAAAGACCCCCCCACAGACCCCCCCAAAGACCCCCCCACAGACCCCCCCCCAAAGACCCCTCCCAAAGACCCCCCAAAGACCCCCCCAAAGACCCCCCCCAAAGACCCCCCCACAGACCCCCCCAAAGACCCCCCCACAGACCCCCCCAAAGACCCCCCCAAAGACCCCTGCCCCCGAAAGACCCCCCCCAGACCTCAGAGCCCCCCACTCTAAAAGACCCCAGACTGCCCCCACCCCCCAAAGACCCCAGCCCCCCCCTGCCCCCCCACTCTGAAGACCCCAAATTGCCCTCCCCAGCCCCGAGGGTCTCACATCTCCACCTCCCCCCACCCCCCCCGCCCGATGTAAGGTGCCAGATGCCCTCCTGCCCCCACCCCAACCCCGAGGGTGCCAGATGCCACCTCCCAGCTGCCAACCCAACCCTGAGGGTGCCAGATGCCACCTGCCAGCTGCCAACCCAGCCCCGAGGGTGCCAGGTGCCCACCTGCCCCCAACCCAACCCTGAGGGTCTCACATCTCCACCTCCCAGCTGCCAACCCACCCTGAGGGTGCCACATGCCCAAAATCCCCAACCCGACCCTGACGGTGCCAGGTGCCCACCTCCCCCCCCCCCCAAGGACCCCTCCCTGGTGGTGCCCACCGCTTGCCATGGGGTGAGAGCTTCTGGGGCACATTCCTCTTCTTGATGAGGGTCTCGACGGCGTTGCCATGCAGCAGCCCCCGCGGTGCCCGCGGCTTGAACAGCCCTGGGTAGCGCTTCTCCAGCGCCTGCTCCCGCCTGGCACGGGCACACGTGGGCATCCCGCGCCCCCCGGCGTGCCCACGGCCTCGGGCGGGCGGCCGAGGGGGGGGCACGGTCTTGGGGGAGTGGGCATGGGGTGGGCATAGTCTTGTGGGGGTGGGCACGGCCTTGGGTTGGTGGGCATGAGGTGGGCATAGTCTTGTGGGGGTGGGCATGGGGTGGGCATGGTCATGGGGTGGTGAGCATGGAGTGGGTACAGACTTGGGGTGGTGGGCATGGGTTGAGCATGGTTTTGTGGGGTGGCCAAGGGGTGGGGACAGTCTTGGGGTGGTGGGCATGAGGTGGGCACAGTTTTGGGATGGTGGGCACGGCTTTGGGGTGGTGGTCATGGGGTGGGTACAGCCTTGGGGTGGTGGGCATGGGGTGGGCACAGTCTTGGTTGGCAGTCCTGGAGCAGGTATGGCCTCGAGGTGGTGGGCATGGGGTGGGCAGAGTCTTGGTGTGGTTGCTATGGAGTGGGTATGGTCTTGGGGGCGTGTACAGAGGGCGCTGACGGGTGCCAGGCTGTGCCAGGCTGTGCCCGCGGGCGCCGTGCCCCTCACCTGAGCAGCTCCTTCTCCTTCAGCTCCAGCTGCAGCATGAGGGCGCTCAGCTCCATGTAGAGGTTGTTTGCTCTCTCCAGCTTGCGCTCGTAGTGCTCGCGGATGTCCAGCGCATGCCTGGCACCCAGGGCACCACAGCTGGCACGGGCACAGGCACCGCACAGGGCACCCGGCACGCACACCAGGGCAGACATCCCCCAGCGCCCTCCCAGGGTACCCTCCTGCTCCTGTTCTCGCCGCCACCCTGTGCCCCGGTGCCCGCGGGGTGCCCGGTGCCCGCGGGGTGCCCGGTGCCCGCGGGGTGCCCGGTGCCCGGCAGACCCACCGGAGCTCCTCCCGCCGGCGGTTGATGAGCTCCTCCTCCAGGCGGTGCAGGCAGGTGCCCTCCGACTTGATCTTCTCGAAGTGCAGCTTCACCTCCTCCCGCCACTCCGCCTGCGGGCACCAGCGGCCGTGGGCACCACAGACCGGCAGCCACGGGCACCGGGCAGCAGCGGCCAGGGGCGCCCAGCACCCACTACCGTGGGCACTGAATATCAGCAGCCAGGGTGCACTCTAACACCCAGTACCCACTATCGAGGGCACCAGAGGTCGGCAGCCATAGGCACCGGGCAGCAGCAGATAGGGGCACCCAGCACCTGCTAACAATGCTGGCTGCTGGGGTGCCAGGGTGCGGGGGTGCTGGTTGTTGGGGTGCCAGGGTGTGTGGGTGCCAGGGTGCAGGGGTGCTGTTTGTTGGGGTGCCAGGGTGTGTGGGTGCCAGGGTGTGGGGGCGCTGTTTGTTGGGGTGCCAGGGTGTGGGGGCGCTGGTTGCTGGGGTGCCAGGGTGCAGGGTGCCAGGGCGCGGGGGTGCTGTTTGCTGGGGTGCCAGGGTGTGGGGGTGCTGGGGTGCCAGGGTGTGTGGGTGCCAGGGTGCGGGGGTGCTGTTTGTTGGGGTGCCAGGGTGCGGAGGTGCCAGGGTGCGGGGGTGCTGTTTGTTGGGGTGCCAGGGTGCGGGGTGCCAGGGTGCGGGGTGCCAGGGCGCGGGGGGTACCTGTGACTTGAAGTAGGTCTCCTGGGGCGTGGAGAGGACATCGGCGGAGGCAATGTCGAGGTGCAGCAGGATCTGGCGGAAGGAGGGGCGGTTCCGGGGCTTGCTGTTCCTGGGGGGAGCGGCAGCTGCTGGGGGGCGCTGGGCCTCGGGGGGGTGCTGGGGGGGTGCTGGGCTTTGGGGGGCTGCGGGGAGCTGGGGTTGGGGGGCTGCTGGGGTTGGGGGGCTGCTGGGCTTTGGGGTCTGGGGGCTGTCAGGATTTGGGAGGCTGGGGAGGAGCTGAGGGGGTGCTGGGCTTTGGGGGCTGGGGGGCAGCTGGGGGGCTGCTGGGGGGGCAGCTGGGGGGGCAGCTGGGTCTCGGATTGCTGGGGGGGGAGCTGGGATTTTGGGGGGGGGTCTTGAGCTGGGGAGCTGCTGGGGTTGGGAGGTAGCTGCGATTCGGGATGCTTGGGGGGGAAGCTGCTGGGGTTTGGGGGCTGATTGGAAGAACTCGGGGGAGGGGGCGAGGAGGAGTGGGCTGGCATTGGGGTGTGCCCACGGTGGGGGTGTCCCCGCGGCGGGTGTACCCCCGAGGGGGGCGGGGGTGTCCCCATCTGGGCTGCTATCCCCCCTGCCATGTCAGGACGCGGCCACCGGGGGGCGCCCCGCACTGACCAGCACTGGCGCAGCAGCACCTTGAAGCCGTCCGGGCAGCTGGAGGGCACAGGCAGGTGCAGGCTGTTGCTGCCAACCCCCCAGATGATGGCAGAGGAGTCCACGTCCTTGTAGGGGATCTCCCCTGTCAGCAGCTCCCACAGCACCACCCCGAACGACCTGCGGCCACCGGCACCCACGGTGCCACCCAAGGTCACCCCCCGGCTCTGGCACAGGCTCCTCACACACCCCCGCCCGGGCACTCCCCTGGCGTCCCTGCCCGTGCTGGTGGCCGCTGGCACCTCCTCCAGCCTTGTCCTCGCACTGTGCCCACTCCGTACCCACAGCTCTGCCCCTTCTCGGTGCCCCTCAAACCTCCTGGCCCCAATGGCCCCGCAGTGCCCCCGCAGTGCCCCCGCAGTGCCCTCGCAGTGCCTCCTAAAGACCCTCGAGTTGCTGCTTCCCCAGGGCCACCGCAGCTGCTTGCTGTCCCCAAGCCCCCCCCGTCCCTGCTGTCCCCTGCTGTCCCCAAGCCCCCCCCGCCCCTGCCGTGTGTCTGTGTCCCCCCCCCAGGTCCCTCACCAGATGTCAACCTTCTCGGACACAGGCTCGTTGCGGATGACCTCCGGTGCCATCCACGCCACGGTGCCCGCGAAGGACATCTTGGTGCTCTTGTCAATGAGCTCCTTGGAGGTGCCAAAGTCCGAGATCTTCACCACGTCGTCGTAGGTGATCAGCATGCTGGGGGGCACCCGCTCAGCGCCCACGCCAGCACCGCGCCCCCGCCGCGGGCACGGCACCGCCAGGGGCATGGCACCGCCAGGGGCACGGCACCGCCACGGGCACGGCACCGCCACGGGCACGGCACCGCCAGGGGCACGGCACCGCCACGGGCACGGCACCGCCACGGGCACGGCACCGCCGCGGGCAGGTAACCACTACGAGCAGCGGCAGGTCATGGGCAGTGCCATCGCTGTGGGCACGGCACCATCACGGGCACGGCACCGCCATGGGCATGCAAACACTACGGGCAGCGGCAGGTCACAGGCAGTGCCACTGCCGCGGGCACAGCGCTGATGTGGAGGTGCCACCACCCACCATGAGGACAGCAACATGGCAGCACCACAGCTAAAGCATCAGTGTGGATGTGGTACCATCATGGGCACAACACTATTGTGGACGTGGCACTATCGTGGGCACAACAACAACACGGACATGGCATCAGCATGGCACCAACATGGACGTGCCACCACCACCACTGACATGGCACTGCCATCAAACTGCCATGCCACCACCATGGCTCCAGCAGCAGCACCACCACTGTGAGCATGGCACCACCATGGGCATGCAACCTCTATGGGCATGGAACCACCATGGATACAGCGATGCCATGGACATAGAACTGTCATGGACATGACATGGCCATGGCACCACCATGGGCACAGCATGTCCATGCCATCACCATGGCTGTGGCACCACCATGGGCACAGCATAGCCATGCCATCACCACAACCATGGCACCACCATGGGCACAGCATGACCATGCCACCACCATGGCTGTGGCACCACCATGGGCACAGCATAGCCATGCCATCACCACAACCATGGCACCACCACGGGCATGCAACCATCACCCTCACACAACCTCCCTCAGCTACCACCACTGGCCTGGCACTGCCCAAACCGTGCCACCACCACCGCATGCACCTCCCCTTCCGCCGAGCATGGCACCACTCTGGGCCTGGCCCAGCAGCCATGGGTGCCACCCTGGTGCCCAGCCCTGCTCACTTGGGGGACTTGAGGTCGCGGTGGATGATCTTGTGCAGGTGCAGGTAGTTCATGCCCCCGGCGATGCCCATGGACCAGTCCACCAGCAGCGAGGGGGTGACCTTGCGCCCGGCGCGCAGCACCTCGTAGAGCTGCCCCTGGGCGCAGAACTCCATGATGATGCAGTAGCAGGGGGCCTGGGTACACACGCCCCTGCGGGCACAGTGCCACCTCAGTGCCCGCTGCCACCTGCGGGGACCCAGCTAAGGGCGTCCCAATGCCTTCAGGGTACCCATCGGCTGCAGGGGGCACCAAAGGCTCCTCAGGGCAGCCTCTTGCCGCAGGGGTAGCCAAACGGGATGGGGGTACACAGCTGTGCCAGGGTACCCAAATGGGCTGGGGGTACACAGCTGTGCCAGGGCACTCAACCCTACCAGGGTACACAGCTGTGCCAGGGTACCCAAATGGGCTGGGGGTACACAGCTGTGCCAGGGTACTAAATGTACAGGGCACCCAACCTTGCCAGGGTGCCCAAGTGGGCTGGGGTCACAGCTGTGCCAGGGTACCCATCCCCACCAAGGCACCCTTCTGTGCCCAGTTACCCAACCTTGCCAAGGTGCCCAACCCCACCAGAGCACCCAGCTGCACTCAGGTACCCATCAGCACCCACCTGCACCCCATGGGCACCCCTCTGTGCCCAGCTACCCAGTACCACCCCTCTGCTAGGGCACCCATCTGAACTGGGGCACATGGTGTGTCCCACCCACCCGTGCCCATGCCATGCTGGTGGTCCCCATGCACACCCTGCCTTGGTGCCCCATGCCCATGTCATGCTCATCTTCATGCCATACCTGTGCCCTGTGCCCATGGTGCTCTCCACACCTCAAGCCCATGGTGTGGCCATGCCCATGCCATGCCTATGCCATGCCCATGCCATGCCCATGCCTCCCTCCCTCATGCTCAAGCCACATTCATGTCTATGCCCCATGACATGCCCACACCCGTGCCATGTCCATGCTCATGCCACATGCCCATGCCATGTCCATGCCTCATGCCACATTCACATCCCATGCCCACAGTTTGCTCATGCCATGGGCATGTTCCATGCTCCATACCAGGTCCATGCTCCATGCCATGTCCATACCCTGTGCCCTATGCCCATGGTTTGTCCATGCCACATCCATGCCCCATGCCCATGGTGTTCCACATACCTGTGGATGCCCATGTTCATGCCCATGGTGTTCTCCATGCCATGCCCCATGCCCATATCAGGTCCATGCCCCATGCCATGTCCATGCCATGCCTGTACCCCATACCATATCCATGCCCCATGCCCATGGTGTCCCTGTGCCCATCTGATATCCAAGCCCCACGCCCATGGTTTCCTTATGCCCACATCAGATCCGTGCCCCATGCCATGCCCACACCCACAGTGCCCCTGTGCCCATCTCACAGCCATGCCCACACCCACAGTGTCCCTGTGCCCATCTCACAGCCATGCCCACACCCACAGTACCCCCGTGCCCATCTCACAGCCATGCCCACACCCACAGTGCCCCCGTGCCCACCTCACCCCCGATCTCCCCTCCCTCCCCCACACCACATCTCCTATGCTGCTCCTGTGCCCATCTCACACCCATGCCTCATGCCATGCCCACACCCACAGTTGCCCCGTGCCCACCTCACCCCCAATCCCCCCCTCCCTCCCCCTCACCCCATCCCCTCTGGCACTCCTGCACTCCTTCTCCTCCGCTCTGCCCGCGCCCGGCGGTGCCCGGGCGGTACCAAGGGGGGTGCCTGGGCGGTACCAAGGGGGGTGCCTGGGCGGTGCCTGGGCGGTGCCCTGGGCGGTGCCCGGGCGGTGCCCGCGGCGGTGCCCGGGCGGTGCTCACTTGAAGGTGATGATGTTGGGGTGCTTGAGCCGCCGCAGGTGTTTGATCTCCGTCTCCTTCCTGTCCCTCACCTTCTTCACCGCCACCTCCTCGCCGTGGAAGCGCCCCAGGAACACTGCGCCCTGTGCCCCGCTGCCCACCCACTGCAGGTCCAGGATCTCCTCGAAGGGCACCTCCCAGGGGTCTGTGGGCATCACCGACCGCACCCCACGCCCACCCCCCCCCCCCGCGGTGCCCTCGCGTTAGGCCACTCCGCTGTGCCCAAGCAGCCGCTCCCCCATCCCCGACGCATTGGCACCCACTGTGGTACCCTCCTGTGCCCCGTGGCATCCTTCTACGTCCCATGGCACCCTCCTATGCCCCATGGCACCCCCTTGCACCCCACGGAACCCTCCCGATCCCTTGCAGCCTGGTCCCACAGCACCCTCCTGTACCCCCCAGCACACATCTTTGCCCATGGCACCCTCCTGCACCCTCCCGACCCCTGGCACCCTCCCAACCCCTGGCACCCCGCTTGGTCCTGTAGCACCCTCCTGCCCCTTTGTACCCTTCCTTGCCCCCTCCCTGCCACCCTGCACCTTCCCTGCCCCACAGCCTCCTCCTGCCCCCTTTGCACCCCCCTTGCCCTGCCCACCCCCGCCCCCTGGCAGCCCCCTTGGCACCCCTGCCCTCCCGGTGCCCACCTTCCTGCGGGTGCTTGTGCTCGGCCGCGTAGGCTTTGCCGATCATGGTCCAGACTGGTTTGAGGCACCCGAAGAGCCCTTCCAGGAACCCTCCCCCCGCCTGGCACCTCAGGTGGGCAGCTTCGGTGGCCAAGGGCCCTGCGCCCTCCGCGCCCAGGTCGGGTGGGTGCCGCGGAGGTGCCCGCCGGGGCCAAGCCTCGGGCGGAGCCGCGGGGGTGGCAGGGGCAGCTGGCAGGACGTCGCGGAGCACGCACTGGGTGGGGGTCAGCTCCTGCTCGGGGGTCCCGTCCGATGCCAACGCCAGGGAGGGCGAAGGGGTCCGCGTCTCGTGCAGGCAGGCCATGGTGGGCACCCCCGGGTGCCCCCCCCCGCCACCGCCCCCTGGCCTGCAGGGCAAGGCGGTGGTAGGGTGGAGGGCACTGCCCCCTCACATATGCCCTGGCACCCGTGGGCACCTTCCTTGCACCCGTGGGCACCCACTCTGCACCCGCGGGCACCCCTCTGCATCCCTGGGCACCCTCCAGTACCCATTGGCACCCCTCTAGGACCCATGGGTACCCTCTGCACCCTTGGGCACCACTCTGCACCCATTCGCACCCACTGGCACCCTCCAGCACCCATGGGCACCCCTCCAGCACCCATTGGCACCCATGGGCACCCCTGGTAGCTTGGGGGGGTGTGGGGGGGGTTGTTGCCATAGCAACAGCGAAGCCACCGCTGACGTCACCACTAAAATTAGGCTCGGGGGGGGGGGTGAGTCACGGGGGGGGCTGTGGGCGGGGCTTGAGATCACCCCGAGGGACCCTCGGGGGCCACACAGGGGCAGAGCTCCGCCCCTCCAGGTGGCTCCTCCCCCTCTCCCCCCTCCCTCCTCCTCCCCCCCCCAGGGGTGACATCACGTCACGCGGTGACGTCATCCTGTCATCCCGGGAGCCCCCCCCAGGTGCCCCCCCCCCCATATCCAGGCAGGGAAACTGAGGCGGGGGGGGAGGGCAGTGGGGGGGGGGGGAGGTGCCTGTCGCGACAGAGCGACACAGCGAAGGCCTCATGTCGCGACAGAGGAGTTAAGAGCCGGGAGGAGGCAGCGAGAGCGCCCCCGTGCGGCCCCCCCGGAGCGAGCGGCACTGTCGTCATGTCGCGACAGGAGGAGGAGGAGGAGGAGGGAAAGGCGGGGGGGGGAGGGGCAGGAGGGGGGCACACAGGGGTGCAAGTGGCGGTGCCAGGACCTGGGAGGGCACACGAGTGGGCATGGGGGGGGAGGGGGGGTCGGTCCACGGGCAGGTGTGGGGGCGCACACGCGTGTGCGGGGGGGGCACAGGCAAGTGGGGGGGGCGCACACGCGTGTGCAAGAGGCACCGCTCACGTCCGTGGGCCCACACGCGTGTGCAAGGCACAAGGCAGGGGGCACACGCGCGTGCAAAAAGGGGGAGGGGAAGGACAGGACGGGGGGGTGCCCACGCGTGTGCCGAGGTGGGGGTGGGGTAGGTGAGGGGGGAGGGCGCAGGGGTGTGCAAGAGGTCACACGCGTGTGCAAGAGGCCTGCCCGTGGGTCACACGCGTGTGCAAGGCGATCTGCCGGGAAGGGGGGAGGGGGGGTGTGGGTATGCCCCCCCGCAGCTGCAGGCGTTGCACACGCGTGTGCAAAGGGGTCAGAAGTGCGGGGGGGGTTGTCACACGCGTGACAAATGGGGGGGGGGAGCAGGCGGGACCCCCCCCCCCCCCCTCGGGCACGGAGCTGCCCACTCGTGTGCAGGTGCCGCGGGTGGGGGGAGGGGGCACACCACACGCGCGTGCAAGAAGCTGCCTCTGTCCCCCCCCGGACTCGCGGGGGGGGGTACCGGGAGGGGGGGAGGGGGGGGGGGGGAGGGGGGGGAGGGTGCGGCCCCCCCCCGGAACACGTAACCTCCCCCCCCGCTCGCCCCCCCCCCGCTCATCCCGCAGCATCCTCGGTCCTACCCCCCCCACCCCCCCCGCATCTCCCGGTTCCCCTCCCCCGCTCCCGCTCCTATCCCCCCCCCCATCCCGGTTTCCTCCCCCCCTCATTCCCTGCCCCCCTCCCCCCCCTTCCCCTTCCCGGTGCATTCCCTCCCCCCCCCCGCCAACCTCCCAGCCCTCCCCGGTGCCCGTACCTCGGGGAGGGGGGTTCCGGTGGGGGCGGGGAGTGATGCTGCTGCCGCTGCCGGTGGTACCGGAGGGATGGGGGGAGGTGATGCCGGGAACGAGGTTGGGCCCGATGGGGCCTGGGCTAGGGGCGGGCGGGGCCGGTACCGGGGCCCGGTGCCGCGGTCAGGGCGAACGGCTCAGAACGGCCCCGCCCGGCGCTCGGCGCGGCCCCGCCCCGCCCGCCCCGCCCCGGTCCTGCCGCTACCGGGGACCCACCGGCAACCTACCGGCACCGGCACCTCTGTACCGGCACCGCCAAGGCACCACCGGTACCGGGACCATACCACCGGCACTGGGGCCACCGGGACTGGGACCCCCACACCGGCACCGCTAGCAGGAGCCCCTCTGCTGGCACCGAGGCTGGTAGCAGCACACTGGCACCGGGAACTCACCGGCACCGGGACCCCCCTACCGGCACCGGGACCCCCATGCTGGCACTAGGAACCCACCCAGGACCGGGACTGGGACCCCCATACCGGCACCGCTATCTGGACCCCCTCTGCTGGCACTGAGACTGGTACCAGCACACTGGCACCGGGACCCTTCTGCCAGCACCGGGAACTCACCGGCACCGGGACCCCCCCTACCGGCACCGGGACCCCTCTACCGGCACCAGGAACCCACCCAGCACCGGGACTGGGGTCCCCATACTGGCACCAGGACCGGCACCGGGACCCCCATGCTGGCACCAGGAACCCACCCAGGACCCCTGTGCCAGTACCCGCACTGGGACCCTGCCAGCACCAGGAGCGCTGGCACCGGGCACGCACCGGTCCTGGCAGAGAGACCCCCAGGGCAGCAGCAGGACCACAGGCACTGGGACCCCCTAAACTGGCACTGGGAACCCACTGGCACCAGGATGCCCAAGCTGGCACCAGCGCCACTGGGGCTGGGTCCTCCAATGGCACTGAGACCACCCCCCGGTGCCACTGGGAGCAGGATCCCTGAGCTGGCACCAGGAGCCCACTCTTGGCACTGGCACAGGGACCCCTAAACTGGCACTGGGAACTGCCTGGGCACCAGGACCCCCGACCAGCACCGGCACTGGCACACGGAGCTCCCTACCGGCACTGGCATCCAGGACCACTGGGACCCCCCCACTGGCACCAGTGCCAGGGCTGGGACCCTCAGACTGGCACCAGGACTCAGTACCCCATGGGGACCCCCAGCGCAACCCCAGAGCTCCCAGTACGGTCCAGTTCTGCCCCCAGCGCTCCCGGTCCGGGTCCGGTTCCACCCCCAGCGCTCCCGGTCCGGGTCCGGTTCCGCCCCCAGTGCCCCCGGTCCGGGTCCGGTTCCGCCCCAGCGCTCCCGGTCCGGGTCCGGTTCCGCCCCCAGTGCCCCCGGTCCGGGTCCGGTTCCACCCCAGCGCTCCCGGTCCGGGTCCGGTTCCGTCCCAGCGCCTCCGGTCCGGGTCCGGTTCCGTCCCAGCGCCTCCGGTCCGGGTCCGGTTCCGTCCCAGCGCTCCCGGTCCGGGTCCGGTTCCGTCCCCAGTGCCCCGGTCCGGTTCCGTCCCAGCGTCCCCGGTCCGGGTCCGGGTCCGTTTCAGTGCCCCCGCTCCGGGTCCGGTTCCGCCCCAGCGCTCCCGGTCCGGGTCCGGTTCCGCCCCCAGCGCTCCCGGTGCGGGTCCGTCCCAGCGCCCCCACTCCGGGTCCGGGTCTGTCCCAGCGCCCCCGGTCCGGGTCTGTCCCAGCGCTCCCGGCCCGGGTCCGGTTCCGTCCCAGTGCTCCCGGTCCGGGTCCGGGTCCGGTTCCGTCCCAGCGCTCCCGGTCCGGGTCCGGGTCCAGGTCCGTCCCAGCGCTCCCGGTCCGGGTCCGTCCCAGCGCCCCCAGTTCGCCTCCAGCGCTCCCGGTCCTGCCCCGCGCGGACTACACTTCCCATGAGCCCCCGCGCGCGCCCCGCCCCGCCGCCTCCCGTCAGCCCCCGCGGGTACGGGGCGCGGGCAGGGCCGCTCCGCGCGGGCGCCCCCTGGCGGCGGCGGCGGTGCGGGGCCGGAGCGCGGCGGGGATGAGTGAGGAGGGGGCGGGCGGCGGGGCCAGGCGGAGCGGCGGCTTCCCAAGGTACCGGAGCGGCACCGGCAGGGTCCCAAACCTCCCTTCCCGCCCTCCGGGATCGCTTCCCCTCCTCTGCTTGCCCCGGGAGCTGACACCGGCCCCCGGCCCCGGCCCCGGCCGCAGCTTCGCCGCCTGAGGGTGGGGAGAGGGAGGCTGAGGCCTGCATGAGGCCTCCGAGGGTTACCGGTAGCGGCTCGGGGTGGGGAAAGGGAGGGCTGGGGGCGGTGGGGAACGGTGGCACGCGCGGGCCCGCCGCCGGCTCCGGTGCTGTGGCGGTGCCAGCCCTGGGACCCCAGCGCTGTCCGCGTCCCGGCCCTGGGGCTCCATCCCGGCCCTGGGGCTCCATCCCCGGCCCTGGGGCTCCGTCCCCGGCCCTGGGGCTCCGTCCCCGGCCCTGGGGCTCCATCCCGGCCCTGGGGCTCCATCCCCGGCCCTGGGGCTCCGTCCCGGCCCTGGGGCTCCATCCCGGTCCCGGTTCCTGTCTCTGATTCTCCATCCCAGTCCCCAGCCCCAGTTCAGTTCCCATCCCTGTCCCTGTCCCTGTCCCTCAGATCCTGTCCCCATCTCTGTCCCTGTCCTTCCATCCCGGACCCTATCCCCGTCCCTGTGTCTCCAGCCCTGTCCCTTGTGCCCCCATGCTCTGGGCAGTGCCACCCCTGTGCCTGGGCAGTGCCACCCCTGTGCCTGGGCAGTGCCACCCTCCTCTTCGTGCCCTCACACCTCACCCCAGTGCCCCCTCGTGCCCCCCGTGCCCCCACCACCCCCCTTTCCCTTTCCCCTTCTCCTCCTTCCCCCTTCCCCAAGCTCCTCTCTTCCTCCTCTCGGTCTCTCGGCTGATTGCTGGTGCCCGCCTGGGTGCCAGCCCTGTGCCCAGCCTGGAGCAGATGCTGGCCACCAACCCTGGCAAGACTCCCATCAGCCTGCTGCAGGAGTATGGCACTCGCCTAGGCAGGACCCCAGGCTACGACCTGCTCAAGGCCGAGGGCCAGGCCCATCAGCCCAACTTCACCTTCCGCGTCACGCTGGGCCCCCTCAGCTGCACAGGTGGGCACCCAACGCCTGGCACCCCCGGGGGCACCCAACGCCTGGCACCCCCCGGGGGGCACCCAACGCCTGGCACCCCCCGGGGGGCACTGCTGCCTGGCACCCCCGGGGGCACCCAATGCCTGGCACCCCCCAGGGGGCACCCAATGCCTGGCACCCCCCGGGGGCACCCAACGCCTGGCAACCCCCGGGTAGCACCCACTGCCTTGGCACCCCCTCAGACTGGCACCAGCTCAGCCTGGTCGCTGCTTCTCTCTCCCGTCTCAAGCTCAGCACCCCCCAGGCAGGGACAGTTTGGGCCTAAACAGGGAGAGCTGTGCCCAAGATAGGCAGAGCTGTGCCCAGGCAGGGCTGGCAGTGCCCAGAGAGGTATGGCAGTGCCCAGAGAGGTATGGCAGTGCCCAGGCAGAGAGAGCTGTGCCCAGACAGGGCTGGCAGTGCCCAGACAGGGATCAGTGTCCCCAGAAGGCTCTCCTGAGCCCCCCAGGAGTGGGTCCTGGTTGGGAGATCTTCCAGGGTCCTCGGTGAGGGATTTTGGGGGTCCCTGGGGGGTGCCCGGGGGGTGCCAGCCTGGCTCAAGGCAGTGCCCCCCCAGGGCAGGGCCCCAGCAAGAAGGCAGCCAAGCACAAAGCAGCAGAGGTGGCTCTGAAGCTGCTGAAGGGGGGGGACATGCTGGAGCCCACCCCCCCCGAGGAGCCCAGGTGAGGGGGGGCTGGGGCAAGGGAGGGGTCCCCCAAAATCCTCTGGGGGGGAGGAGGACCCTGAAATTCTTGGGGGGGGGTCAGGGTGGAGCTAAGGGCACCCAGGAGGTGCCAGGTGTAGAAGGGAGGGGGGGGGAATGGATCTTGGGGGGGTGCAGTTTGGGGGTGCTGGGGCAAGGGGGGGGTCTAGGGGGTTGGGGGTACCCTAAAGGTGTCTTGGGGGGGGCCTAAGGGAATTGGGGGATCTGGGGGGGGTTGGGAATATCTGGGGGGGTCCTAAAGCAATTGAGACAATCTGGGGGGGGTCCCAAGAGAATTGGGGGCTCGTGGAGGGGGTCTTGGGGGTAACTGGGGGGGTCCTAAGGGTATTTGGGATACCTTGGGGGGGTCCTGGGACTATCTGGGGGGTCCTAAGGGAACTGGGGGTAGCAGGGGGGGTACCATGAGGGTGGGGTTATTTTGGGGGGGGTCACCAGAAGGGGTTAACCTCTCCCCTTTTATCTCCCAGCTCTGCTTTGCCCTCAGCCCCCCCAGCTGAACCTGGCCCCCCAGCTGCCCCCCCCAGCCCCTGCCGTGTCCCCCCCCTCACCCAGGTAACCCCCAAAACCCTCTTGTGGGGGGAGTCACTTTAAAACCCCTCCCCCTTCCATCCCCCCCCCTTCTCCCCCCCCCTTGCCCCTTTCCTGTCTCCCCAGGTTGGGTTTTTTTTGGGGGGGCAGGTCCTGGTCTTGAGTGAAGGTGCCCAGAGCTGTGCCCCCCCCTCACCTTGTGCCCACCCTTACAGGGGCACCCCCCTGGAGATGAAGACTCCTGTGTCCCCTCCCCAGTCTGAGTGCAACCCTGTGGGGGCTCTGCAGGTGGGTGACAAGAGGGAGACCCCCCCAAGGGTGGCAGTGCCAGGGCATGGTGGGGGGGGGCTCAGCTTGATTTGGGGGTGCCCAGCACTGCCCTGGGCACTCGGGGGGGGCTCAGTTCTAGGGACAATGATCCCTGTTTTGGGCACAGATTTCCCTCTTTAATCCCTGCCCTCCCCCTCAGTGCCCCCTGCCCTCTGCCCTCCCCCCTCAGTGCCCCCTGCCCTCTGCCCTCTCTCTCCTCCCTCTGCCCTCCTCTGCCCTCTCCCCTCCCCTGCTCCCCTCCCCCCTCCGCCTCCTCTCCCCCTCCCTTCCCCAGCTCCCACCCCCGCGCCCCGCAGGCTGTCCCCGGGCGCTGCCGTGCCCTGTGCCGGGGCTGAGCCGTGCCGGTGCCGGTGCCGGTGGCGGTGCGGGGCTGAGCCGTGCCGGTGGCGGTGCGGGGCTGACTGTGCCGGTGGCGGTGGCGGTGGCGGTGCCGGTGCGGTGCGGGGCTGAGCCGTGCCGGTGGCGGTGCGGGGCTGACTGTGCCGGTGGCGGTGCCGGTGCGGTGCGGGGCTGAGCCGTGCCCGGTGCCGGTGCGGGGCTGAGCCGTGCCGGTGGCGGTGCGGGGCTGACTGTGCCGGTGCCGGTGCCGGTGGCGGTGCGGGGCTGAGCCGTGCCCGGTGCCGGTGCGGGGCTGAGCCGTGCCCGGTGCCGGTGCGGGGCTGAGCCGTGGCGGTGCGGTGCGGCAGGAGCTGGTGGTGCAGCGCGGCTGGCGCCTGCCCGAGTACACAGTCACGCAGGAGTCTGGCCCCGCGCACCGCAAGGAGTTCACCATGACCTGCCGCGTGGAGCGCTTCCTGGAGCTGGGTGCGTGCCCACCCTGCCCGCCCTGCCCTGCCCGCCCTGCCCACCCTGCCCTGCCCTGCCCCTGCCCTGCCCTGCCCTGCCCCTGCCCTGCCCTGCCCGCCCGGCCCTGCCCACCCTGCCCTGCCCTGCCCACTCTGCCCTGCCCTGCCCTGCCCGCCCTGCCCTGCCCTGCCCACCCTGCCCTGCCCTGCCCGCCCTGCCCTGCCCTGCCTGCCCTGCCCTGCCCTGCCCACCCTGCCCTGCCCTGCCCTGCCCACTCTGCCCTGCCCTACCCTGCCCACCCTGCCCTGCCCTACCCTGCCCTACCCTGCCTAGCCTGCCCTGCCCTGCCCACCCTGCCCTGCCCTGCCCTGCCCTGCCCTGCCCCGCTGCCAGCCGCCCCTGACGCCCCTCCCCCCCTCCTGGCACAGGCAGTGGCACCTCCAAGAAGCTGGCGAAGCGCAACGCAGCTGCCAGGATGCTGCTGCGCATCCACAGTGTGCCCACGGAGCCGCGGGAGGGCAGCGAGGCCGAGCCCGAGGAGGAGCAGTTTTGCCTGGTACTGGGCACAGCCCCCGGGGGGGGCAGTGGGATGAGGATGGGGGTGCCCTGAGGGCTTGGGGAAGGAGATGGGCACCTGGAGAGGGCAATAGGGGAGGTGTGGGCACCCTGTGAGGTGGAGAATGTGGGCACCTGAAGGGTACCCCCAAGGGCTTAAACAGGAGGAGGACTTGGGTGTCTGTAGGGGTTTATGGGGGAAATGGGCACCTTAGGGGCACCCCAAGGGGTTAACAGAGGGGGAATGGGCACCTGGAGGGCACCTGGAGAGGGCAGTAGGGGAGATAGGGGCACCCTGAGGGGTGAATGGTAGATGTGGGCACCCTGAAGCCACCCCAAGGGGCTACCAGGGGGGATGTGGGCACGCTGAGGTGTTAGTGAGGGACATGGGCACCCCCCAGTGCCAGCCCAGAATGTCCAGAACAGTCCCACGTGCCCAGGCTGGGGGCAGCCTCTGTGCCCCTTTCCAGCTGGTCCCCACGGTGGGTGGGGGGCTGATGCCCACACACCCTGGGGGGGGCTGGCATGGGGGTGCCAGGCTGGTGGGCAGTGCCCTGTGCCCGCAGGCAGGGCCCCGGCTGGAGGGGCTGCGGGGCAGGGCCCCTGGGTGCACCTGGGACTCGCTGCGGAACTCAGTGGGCGAGAAGATGGCACAGCTGCGCAGCCACCCCCTGGCACCGCTGGGCACCGGCGCCTGTGCCCTGCTGCAGGAGCTCTCCGAGGAGCAGAGCTTCGCCATCAGCTACTTGGACATCGGTCAGTGCGGGCACCCAGGCCTGGCACAGCCTCTGCCAGGGGGCAGCAGGGCAGGGAGATGGGTGGCACTGGGGGCAGGGGTATGAGTGGCACTGAGGGCAGAGGGCTGAGTGGCACCGAGGGCAGGGGGATGGGTGGCACTGAGGGTAGTGGGATGGGTGGCACTGAGGGCAGGGTCGGGGGAGGCTGCAGGGGAGGAGGTTGAGGGAGACCTCCTGAGGCTCTGCAGTGCCTGAGAGCAGGCTGGAGCCAGGGGGGGTTGGGCACTGCTGCCAGGGGACAGGGCACAGGCCAAGAGGAGGTGGCCTCAGGGTGCCCCCGGGCAGGGCCAGGGCCAGGAGCAGAAACTTCTCCCCTGGGAAGGTTCTCAGGGCCTGGCCCCGGCAGGTGGTGGAGTCCCCAGCCCGGGGGGGTCCCAGAGCCTCAGAGCTGTGGTGCTGAGGCCATGGCTGAGCAGCAGCCGAGGCTTGGGCTCCGTGCTCCTGGAGGTCCCTTCCAGCCCAGCCCAACCCAACCTAATCCAGCCCAACCCAACCTAATCCAGCCCAGCCCAACCCGACCTAATCCAGCCCAACCCAACCTAATCCAGCCCAGCCCAGCCCAACCCAACCTAATCCAGCCCAGCCCAGCCTAATCCAGCCCAACCCAACCTAATCCAGCCCAGCCCAGCCTAATCCAGCCCAGCCCAACCCAACCTAATCCAGCCCAACCTAATCCAGCCCAACCCAGCCTAATCCAGCCCAGCCCAACCCAACCTAATCCAGCCCAACCTAATCCAGCCCAACCCAGCCTAATCCAGCCCAGCCCAACCTGACCTAATCCAGCCCAGCCCAACCCAACCTAATCAAGCCCAGCCCAACCCAGCCTAATCCAGCCCAACCCAACCTAATCCAGCGCAGCCCAACCCAGCCTAATCCAACCCAACTCAACCCAACTTAATCCAACCCAATTTAGACCAACCTAACTCAGCTCAACCCAACCCAACCCAACCCAACCCAACCCAACTCAACCCAACCCAACCCAGCTCCACCCAGACCCCCCCCACCCCACTCCAGGTCTCTCTGAGCATCTCAGGGTAGGCTCTGGGGGGGGCTGCTGCTGTGCACGGGGGAGGGGGCTCAGGGTGCCCACATCCCTCTGTGTGTGTGTCCCTCCCCCACCAGATGCCCTGAGCCTCAGTGGGTTGTACCAGTGCCTGGTGGAGCTCTCGACCCAGCCAGCCACCGTGTGCCACGGCTCGGCCCCGTCCCGCGACGGTGCCCGGTGCCAGGCTGCCCGCAATGCCCTGCAGTACCTGCGCATCATGGCGGGGGGCAAGTGAGGACCTCCCCCCCCAGCCAAATCCCTCTCTAACCTCACCCTGGGATGGACACAAGGACCACTGGTGGGCATCCAAACCCACCCACGGGCACCCAGAGGGGCACCAGGTGCTGCTGATGGACAGACACAGCCCGGACAGGACCTGGCTGGCACCTTTTTGAGGGGGGGGGTTGGGGAGTGGGGGGATGGGAAACACTCCAAAGGGTTCCCAGGTGCCACCCGACCCACCCGGGGAATAAAGCCGAGGGGGAGGGCTTTGTAAACTCCCTGCCTCGGTGTCTGCTTGGGGAGGGGGCAGCAAAGGGGCACCACCACCCCGGGCACCACCGCCACGGGCCCAGATCCTCCCCTCCGGTGGCAACGGCAGAACGAGGGGCGGGGGGGCGGGGGGGTGGCAGCGGTTTATTGGGGGACAGAGGCAGAGGTGGGCTCGGGGAGGGCTCTGCAGCCAGCTGGCTCCTGCGGCCATGGGGCCGGACGGACAGACGGACAGAGGCTCAGCGGCGGCGGCCGAAGCGCTGCGGTGTCGCCATCGTCCAGAAGGGGGCAGCAGGAGGGTCCCAGCTGCGGGGGCTGAGCCGGGGCTGGGGTCCCCCCTGCGCTGCCCGACCCGACCTGCGTGGGGGGGACGGGGGACAGGGAAAGGAAAGGTCACAGCACGGAGAGGGAGGGACAGACAGACGGACAGGGACGGGGGAGGGAGGGATGGGGACAGAGGAGGGGAAGAGAGGGACAGGGAGGGGAGAGAGGGGCCGGAGGGGCGGGGGGGGGGACGGACACACGGACGGAAGGTGTCGTGGGTGGGGACAGCAGGACAGACAGACGCAGAAGTGGCCAAATGGCCCCAGGAGAAGGGACACGGGTGGGGACAGATGGGCACGGGTGGGGACAGATGGGCACGGGTGGGGACAGATGGACACGGGACGCACAGGGACGGACAGACACCAGCGGAGACCTTCGCGTCCCCTCTGGGTGTCCCTGAGCCACTCGGGACCCTCCCCGGCCCCAGTGGCTCCTTCAAGCCCCCTGGACCCCCCCGCCCCGCCCCGTCCCGTCCCCGTCCCGGTGCCTTCGGACCGCCCCCGCTCCGGTCCCGCTCACCTCGGTGGCTGCAGGAGGGTCCCGGGGCCGCGGCCGGGGCCGGGGCGCTGCAGGGAGCGGAGCAGAGCGTCCAGGGCGGCGGCGGCGGCGGCGGGAGGGGGAGGCCCCGGAGGGGAGGCGGCAGCGGCCTGAGGAGGGGTCAGATTGGGGGGGGGAGGTCACGGACACGGAGACGTCGACCCCGACCCAAACCTCGAACTCCGCTCCCATACCCACCCCAAAACCCGGCCCCGACGGCGCTCGGCTGGGGCTCACCAGGGGCAGCTCGGGGTCGGTACCGGGGCCGGTACCGGGGTCGAGAGTCCCGGGGCAGCAGCGGCAAGTTCGCAGGACCCCCCCCCAGCCCCAGCAGCAGCAGCAGCGGCAGCAGCTGCCCCTCCATCGCCTTCCCCCCGCTACTCATCCGCCGCCTCTTATAGCCGGAGCGGGCCGGGGCGTGGGGGGAGTCCCGGGGGGTCCCGGGGGAGCGGGAGATGGCGAGGGATCAATCCTGGCCCCGCCGCCGCCGGGTGCCGGTAATGAAACGCATTTAGCAGCCGCGACAGCCGCCACGGGGGACAGACGGCACGGGGGGATGGGTGCACGGACGGACGGACGGACGAGGCCCCGCACTGTCCCCCTCCTGCCCATGTCCCGGGGACCCTCAACCGGGACCCCCGGGGCTGTCCAACCCCCGGGGGCTGCTCCACCTTCGGGACCCCCTGACCCCCGGGACCCCCTACCCAGGGCCGAGACGCCCCAAAATCAGGACCCTCTCTCCCCCAATTTTGGACCCTCCCATCCCGGACCAGACCGGACCCGACCCCCCCCCCCCATAAGACAGCGACTCCATCCCCGACCCCCCCTCCCCGGCCGGTACCGGGACCCCTGGTGCCGCTCCCCGGCCCTAGCGAGTCTCCGCTGCTGCTCACTGCTGCCATCGTGTGGCCGCTCCGCGCTCCTGCAGCCTCGACGGGACGGCCTCGGTCCGCCGCTCCCCGCGGACGCTCCCCGGGGCCGCTCCCCCGCCCTCCCCCCCCCCCCCCGCCGCTTCCCGGCTCCTTCCTACCCAAATCCGCCTGGAATGGCCCCAAAGCCTCAGCGTGAGGCGCGCCCAGGAGCTGCCCGTTCCCGTCCCGTCCTTCTTCCACCACCCACTCCCCCCCTGCCAGGCTCAGCTGGGTGGTGACAGCCCCGCGGTGTCCCCCCCCCCGCCCGGGCAGGTCTGATGCCACCAGGGCGCTGGCACCTCCTTGCCCAGTCACAACCACATCGAGTCCCCAGGCAGGTGACGGCCATGGAGGTGTCCTTGGCACAGATGCCACCCGCGCTGCACCCAGCCCAGTGGAACACTCCCACCCCATGGCACAGATGCCACCAGCATTGCCCCTACCGAAGCGGGATCCCCTGGCACAGGTGCCACCCGTGCTGCCCCCAGCTGAATGGAACCCCTTGGCACAGGTGCCACCCGTGCTGCCCCCAGCAGAATGGACCTCCCGTGGCACAGGTGCCACCACTGTTACTCCCACCGAAACAGGATGCCCTGGCACAAGTGCCACTCGTCCTAAATTGAGTGGAACCCCTCCCTGGCACGGATGCCACCCGTGCTGTCCCCAGACGAGTGGAACCCTCCCCGGCACAGGTGCCACCCGTGTGTCCCAAACTGAGTGGGACCCCCTCCCCTTGGCACAGGTGCCACCCGTGCTGCCCCCAGCCCAGTGCACCTCCCCTTGCCACTCCAGTGGGACACTTCGGCACAGGTTCCACCAGAGATGTCCCCACCCGAGCGGACCCCTCCCTCCCCCCCCCACCCCGGGCAGAGGTGGCACCGGCGTGCCCCTGGCACGGAGCGGGCACAGCGGCTGTGGGTAGCTTTAATGCGGCTGCAGCATAAATAAAGGCACCTTCGTTACGTTCGTTACATGGCGGCACCGGGGGGGGGGGGAGGGGGCTGTGTGTCCCCCCCCCCCACAACCGCGTCCCCTTCCACACCCCCCCCCCCCCCCCCCCCGTGTCCCCAACCCCCGCGTGGGGCGTGGGGGGGCTGTGAGGACCTGCTCACAGGAGCCCGACCTTGGCTTGGGGGGGTTGGGCGTGGGGGGGGGGGGTCGCAGGAAAGGGGGTGGGGGAGTGGGGTTTGGGGGGGGGGGGTCCGTCGGGGCACGGGAGGGGTCCGCAGGAAGGGGGAGGGGTGAGGTTTTTTTTGGGGGGGGGAGGGTAAGCAGCAGGCGCCGCTATGGGGCTGGCTATAGGGGGGGGATGCGTGCCGAGGGGGGGGGATAGATACTGAGCCCTGGGGGGGCTGCTTTTGGCTTCTTCCATAATTGATCGTCTAAGCTCGACGGCTAAAGCAGTTCGGGGAGGGGGCACAGGAGGGGACACTCAGGACCGCCCCCCCCGCCGTGGGGGGGGTCCCTTTGTCACCTCCTGGGTTCGTTCCGGGCTCGGAGAGCACAAACCTGGAGGTAAAGAACCAACTTCTGGGGGGGGGCGGTGGGGAGGGGGGGTCCACATTTCCCCTGCTGAGCTGGCAACATCCAGACCCCAAGAGTCAGTTTGTGGTTGGGGGGGGGACACCAACCTTCGTCTGCTGGCGAGGAAGAGGAGGGAACCCTCCTGGGGTTCAGCATCGAGCCGGAGGGGGGGGTGTGAGAGTTCCACCCGAAGGCGAGTCCAGACCAACCCTGACCCCCCCCCGCAAACCCGCGACCGATGGCGGCTTTCGGGGGGAGGTCTCCCCCACAGCCCAAATGGATCCCTTTAGGAACCCCAAATCCCTCATTCCCCCCCCCCGCCCCCCTCCCCACACCAGTCCACGGCCGAGGGTTGGGGACCCTCAGCAGGGATCCGAACCCTGCTTCTGCCAGGGTGGGCTGGGGGGCAGGGGGGGCACACACAACACCCCCACGCGTGGGCAGTCCCCGGCCGTGGAAGGACACCCGGCGTGGGGGGGGGGATTCAGTCAAGGCACTGCGGGCTGGGGGCTGGCAAAGTGCAAAGCGCAGCCGCAGGAGGATTCCGACCCCCCCCGCCCTAGGGGGGGGCCCCGGGTGAGGAGAAGCCTCCCAAGGGCTGGAATTGGAGCTTCGTTTCCCCCCCCCCCCCAATCCACAAAGTCTCCGAGGAAGAGGTGAAGCGGCTCGGGGGGGGAGGAGGAGGAGGAGGAGGAGAAGTCATCTTCAGCCTCATGGCTTTGGGAGGGGAGAAGGTGGGGGGGGGAGAACCTGCGACACTAAGCGGCGACAAAGTCCATCCCAACCCCCCCAGACCCCAAACCAGCTCCACCCCCAAGAGAAGCGATGAGGAAGGAGCAGATGATGATGATGATGATGATGATGATGATGATGGGCACGACCCGGGGGCACCCTGCAGCTCTCGGTGGGTGTGGGGGGGTAGGGGTGGGGGTGTCCACCCCCCCTCCGGGAGCAGTTTGAGGAGAGGACACCACCCCAAAGCCAAACCTTCACCCCCAGGCTGGTACAAGCCACACCTTGCCCACCCTCTGCTGCCCGCGGACACCTGGAGGGGCACCCCCAGACCCCCAAACTCATCCCCCCCGCTGGAAAAGCAGCTCCCAACCCCCCCCCCCCCCCCCCCCCCCCCGGGTGACCTTTGGCTGCTTCTGAGCTTCAAGACCACCTCTGATGGGCACCTTTAGGTCCCCAACCTCACCCGTGCGGTGCCCTCGAGTGACGTTGGCACCGCCGCCCCTGGCACGGGGGTGGCACCGGAGGATGCCTCCCGCGGCTGCAGGAGCCTGGAGCTGGGTTCTGGCCACAGCCCTGGGCAGGATGCCAACTCCTCAGGGATGCTGCTGGCAGGAGAAGTGAAGACCCCAAACCTGCTGCTGAAGGCTGGAGGGGTTGGGGGGGATGGGGGTGAAAGCCACCCCGGGAGGGGGCAGAGGGAAGCTGCCCCCCGGGTGATGGAGAGCAGTGGCAGGTGAAGCTCTGCCCAGGTTCTTGTGCCCTCATGGTTGGTGCCCAGGGCTGGAGCTTTGGGGTCTGAGGAGCTCTCAAGGCACTGAAGCAGAGGGGGAGCAGGGATGGGGCAGCCCCGAGGGCACCAGGGGCAGCCCCGAGGGCACCAGGGGCAGCCCCGAGGGCACCAGGGGCAGCGACGCACGCAGAGGGACCTGGAGAAATGCCACTCTTGGTACCCACACCCACCCCTGTCACCAGCGAGGTCTGAGCTGCCTCGGGGTGCTGCCAGCTTCGGGGTGGGCAGGGGAATGCCCTTCAGGGGGAAGGCTGCAGGCAGCGTGGGGGGACCGAGGACCTCCCCCCCCTCAACACCGAGTCCCTAAGGATCAAACCGAGGGGCTGAGGGAAGCACTGGTGCTGGATGCCAACGCTGTGCCCCCTCCCGGCACTGCTGCCCCTCCGAGGGGCACCTCTCGCTGCTTGGCACCTCCCGACCCTGCTCAAGCGCAGCTCCGCGCAGCTCCGCAGGCAGCGGCGGCGGCAGCCTGGAGCTCGGCGGAGCCTTGGCCGCGGAGCCGAAGGACGCTCAGGGAGCTTTAGGAGGAGCTGCAGAGCTGCTGCTGGAGCCTCTGCTGCAGGCTGGCACCGAGACGCAGGGACCCGGCGGACCGAGGGGCAAGGGCCCAGCACCCAAGGGGCAAGGACCCAGCACCCAAGGGACAAGGACCCAGCACCCAAGGGGCAAGGACCCAGCACCCAAGGGACAAGGACCCAGCAGCGCAGGGGCAAGGACCCAGCAGCGCAGGGGCAAGGACCCAGCACCCAAAGGGCAAGGACCCAGCACCCAAGGGGCAAGGACCCAGCACCCAAGGGGCAAGGACCCAGCACCCAAAGGGCAAGGACCCAGCACCCAAGGGGCAAGGACCCAGCACCCAAAGGGCAAGGACCCAGCACCCAAGGGGCAAGGACCCAGCACCCCAGGGGCAAGGACCCAGCACCCAAGGGGCAAGGACCCAGCACCCCAGGGGCAAGGACCCAGCACCCAAAGGGCAAGGACCCAGCACCCAAGGGACAAGGACCCAGCACCCTAAGGGACAAGGACCCAGCACCCCAGGGGCAAGGACCCAGCACCCCAGGGGCAAGGACCCAGCACCCAAAGGACAAGGACCCAGCACCCCCGGGGCAGGGACCCAGCACCCAAGGGGCAAGGACCCAGCACCCCAGGGGCAAGGACCCAGCAGCGCAGGGCACAGGGACCTGAGCCACAAGCAAATGCTCCCAGCAGAGTTTCCTCATCCCTGACCCCCCCCAGCTCGTTTCAAAGCCCCCTCCCCCCGCCCCCCAAAGCCAAGGAGGGGATCTGGGGACCCCTCCGTGCCGCAGGATGGGGCAGGGGGGTCGGGGGGGGCTGCCCCAGCTGGCAGCTGTGGGCTGGGCAGAGACCCTGAGGTCGGTTCCCGGAGCCCAGCGTGAGCCAGGCTGGATCCTGCGGCTCCCTCCGCAGCCTCCTTCGCTCCTGGCTCCCCAGAGCGGCTCTGACCCCCCCAGGATGAACCCCCCCCAAAGTTCTGGTGCAGGTAGCACAGGTTTAAGACAAGCTGAACCCACCCCCGCCCCCCCCCCTCCCGTGCCCCCCAACCTCCTCTCTGCTCTCACACCCTGGGGGGGGCAGCAGGAGCTCAAACTTCTGCCTACCACAGGCTGCAGAAATGGCTTTAGAGGACCCAAAGGTGGGTCTGGGGGTGGGGGTCTGGGGGTGGGGGTCTGGGGGTGGGGGCCTGGGGGGGGCTGAGCCTGGAGCACAATGCCCCAAGGCCAGAAATGCTCCCGAGGAAGCCTGGAAATGAGCAAGGGAAGCTGCAGGACAGGAGAGCAGCAGCACAGAGAGACAAAAGCAACCCAGGAGGTGCTGCCAAGAGGCCGAGGAGGACCCAAAGAAGAAGACGAAGGCAAAGGAGGAGGAGGAGGAGGAGACAAATCCCATGGGTGGGAACCCAGCTGCTGCCCTTCCTCATCCTCAGCAGGAGCTGCAGCCTCGCTCAGGCTTTGCTTTGGGGTTTTGCTGTCCCTGGAAGCCTTCCCAGTGTGGCTGAGCCCAAACCCAGACCCTGGACAGGCCAACTTGGCTCAAAAGTGGCGAGTGCGACCTGAGGGGGGGCCAGCAGGCACCCCCCGGGAGGAAGAGGAAGAGGAAGGAGCACCAAAGGCTGAGGCAGCTCCACAGCCTCCGAGCAGGATCCTCCCAGGAGCCCAGAACCTCGCTCCCAGCTCCCAGCTCCATCCTGGGCTGTGAGCCTGGGGCCAGAGCCAGCTGGGGGACCTCAGAGCCACCCCCAGCTGCCTGAGCGGCCCAGGAGGGGGACCCCAGGAGGAAGAGGAGCCCAGGAGGAGGAAGACCCCAAAAGGAGAAGGACCCCAGAGGGAAGAGGAGCCCAGGAGGGGGAGGAGCCTAGAAGGAGGAGGAGCTCAGGAGGAGGAGGAGCCCAGAAGGGGAGGAGCCTAGAAGGAGGAGGAGCCCAGAGGGGGAGGAGCCCAGAAAGGGGAGGAGCCCAGAGGGGGGAGGAGCCTGGGAGGAGGAGGAGCTCAGGAGGAGGAGCTCAGGAGGGGGAGGAGGAGCCCAGAAGGGGGAGGAGCCTAGAAGGAGGAGCTCAGGAGGAGGAGGAGCCCAGAGGGGGGAGGAGCCCAGAAAGGGGAGGAGCCCAGAAGGAGGAGGAGCTCAGGAGGAGGAGGAGCCCAGAAGGAGGAGGAGCTCAGGAGGAGGAGGAGGAGCCCAGAGGGAGGGGGAGGAGCTCAGGAGGAGGGGGAGGAGCCCAGAGGGAGGGGGAGGAGCCCGGGAGGGGTCCCGAGGGCTCAGGCAGCTCCTCCCTGCCCCGAGGCCACCCCCGAGGGCTGCAGCTGGGAGCGGCTGAGGGCGCTCAGGAGCCCAACCCCCCCCAGAGCTCAGCACCAGGAAGCCAAATTGCTTCCAAGTTACTCCGAGGAGGTCAATTTCCTCCCAGTTTACTCGAGGGAAGTGCATTTACTGCCAGGTCCTTTAAGGAAGTGAATCCACTCCCAGTTTACTCCAAGGAAGTCAATTTCCTCCCAGTTTACTCTAAGCTGAGGAAGTGAATTCACTTCCAGTTCCTTTATGGAAGTAAATTTCCTCCTAATTTACTTCCAGGAAGTAAATTTCCTCCCAGCTTACTCCAAGGAAGTAAATTTCCTCCCAGTTTACTCTGAGGAAGTCAAATTCCTCCCAATTTACTTCCAGGAAGCAAATTTCCTCTCAATTTACTCTAAGCTGAGGAAGTGAATTCACTTCCAGTTCCTTTAAGGAAGTAAATTTACTCCTAGCTTACTCTGAGGAAGTCAATTTCCTCCTAATTTACTTCCAGGAAGTAAATTTCCTCCCAGCTTACTCCAAGGAAGTAAATTTCCTCCCAATTTACTCTAAGCTGAGGAAGTGAATTCACTTCCAGTTCCTTTATGGAAGTAAATTTCCTCCTAATTTACTTCCAGGAAGTAAATTTCCTCCCAGCTTACTCTGAGGAAGTCAATTTCCTCCTAATTTACTTCCAGGAAGTAAATTTACTCCCAGCTTACTCCAAGGAAGTAAATTTCCTCCCAGTTTACTCTGAGGAAGTCAATTTCCTCCTAATTTACTTCCAGGAAGCAAATTTCCTCCCAATTTACTCTAAGCTGACAAAGTAAATTCACTTCCAGTTCCTTTAAGGAAGTCAATTTCCTCCCAGCTTACTCCAAGGGAGTAAATTTACTTCCAGTTCACTCTAAGGGAGACAACAACCTCCACTGCCAGCACAGAGCACCTCAGGCTGGCAGCAACGCAGCTGAGTGGCACCAAGGGAGCAGGGCCCAGCTTGTGCCCCCTCCTCATCCTCACATCCTCCCTCTGGCAACCCTGAGCAGCTGCCAGATGGTGGCCTGGGGGGAGGGGGAGCAGAGGGACGAAGCTGGGTGCCAGGGTGGGTGCCAGGCTGGGTGCCAGGCTGGGTGCCAGGGAGCAGAGCAGGGACCAAGGTGCCCACGAGCAGCGCTAAGAGGCAGCAACAGCAGCAGGAAGGGTCCCAAAGCCTCCAGGGCTGTGTCCTCCTCTGCTGAGGAGGAAGAAGAGGAAGAGGAGGAGGAGGAAGGAAGTGGCAGAGGGCACAGGTGGCAGAGTGATGGCTCCAAAGGGGCATCTGCCACGTGGGGGGTTAGTGTTGATGGCACTGAGAGCTGGGGGGGACCCTGCAGGGTGCAATGCAGAGCGTTCAGAAGACTCCTGAGTGGGCATCAGCCAGTGCCAACCCCACCCTGGCTCCAGCTGGGCACCCCCTAGCAGCTTGCCCAGGGTGCCCACGCCCAGGGTGCCAGGCTGGAAGCTCTGCAGAGAAGGAGACTCCACAACCCCTCTGGGCAGCCTCACACCAAACAACTTTCTCCTCCTGCTCACAGGTGGCACCTCCTGGGTGCCAGTTTGTGCCCAGTGGCCCTGGGCACCGCTGAGCAGAGTCTGGCTCCATCTTCCAGACCCCCAAGTATTGATCAGCACTGATCAGATCCTCCCTCAGGCTGCTCCTCTCCAGGCTCTCAACCCCAACCCTTTCTCCATCACGGAGCCCTCCCAGTCCCCTTCATCATCCTCACAGCCCTTTGCTGGCCCTTCCCCAGCCCCTCCCCAGTTGGGGAGCCCAGAACTGGTCCCAGGACTCCAGACAAAGCTTCACCAGGGCAGGGCAGGGCAGGGCAGGGCAGGGCAGGGCAGGGCAGGGGTGGGGGAGAAGCTTCCTCATCCTCCTGGCCACACTCTCCACGATGCCCCCCAGGAGCTCTCTGACCTCCTTGGGCACCAGGTCACCATCCTGGCTCCCTCCTGCTCACCTTTTCTGCCCAGCAGCATTCCCAAGTCCCCCCCAGCAGGTCCCAGCCCCCAGCAGGTCCATGGGGACAAGGAGGGGGCAGAAGCTGTGAGGTTGGCAGGGGAAGTGCTGGAGCTGCCCTGGGGGCGCTTGGAAACGGAACCAAACAACAACAAACCAACCCCAAACCCAACCACAACAACAACAAAAAACCTTCCCCAGCCCCCCCCCTGCCCTCCCCCCACCCCCACCCCCTCCCCCCAAAACAAAAGAAGCAATAGAAATCCTGGTGGCCCCCCCGGGGACGTTGGTTACTGCTGGGTCCCTGTGCCACCCGCTGGGGCTGTGCCATCATCTGCCAGCAGACTGCGACTGTGGGGCCATGATGACGTGGGAGGGCAGGCCCAGTTCTGTCCTTTGGGTTGCCATCTGTGCCAGCACCGAGGTGGCCACGGCCTCGGCGGCAGAGCGGACGCTGAGCCCATTGGCAGAGCCTGGCACCGAGCCTGGCACCGAGCCTGGCACCGAGCTGTGCTGGATGACGGCAGCAGGGGAGCCTGTGGGCTCCGAGCTCTCCTTGGGGCTTTCTGCTGGAGCAGGGCAAGAGAAGAGAACAAAGTTAGAGAGAGGCTGGGGAGGGGTCCTGGTGCCCTCCTGTCTGGGCAGGGGTCTTGGTGTCCTGCCTGGGGAGGGGTCCTGGGGTGCTCTTGGCTGCAGAGGGGTCTTGGTGCCCTCCTCTCTGGGCCAGGGTCTTGGTGCCCTTCTGCTTGGGGAAGGGTCCTGGTGCCCTTCTGTCTGGGGAGGGGTCTTGGTGTCCTCTCTGGGCCAGGGTCTTGGTGCCCTGGGCAGAGGTCATGGGCTCCTGTCTGGGCAGAGGTCTTGGTGCCCTCCTGTCTGGGCCAGGGTCTTGGTGCTCTTCTGCTTGGGGAGGGGTCTTGGGATCCTCCTGTCTGGGCAGGGGTCCTGTTGTCCTGCCCGGGTGAGGGTCCTGGTGCCCTCCTGTCTGGGCAGGGGGAGCTGAGGGTGTTCTGCTTGGAGAAAAGGGTCACAGAGGCTGGGGCCAGACTCTGCCCAGTGGTGCCCAGGGCCAGGACAAGGGGCAGGGGGCACAAAGTGGCACCCAGGAGGAGAAAGTTTGGTGTGAGGCTGCTGGAGGCCTGCAGCAGCTGCCCAGGGAGGCTGTGGAGGGCACATCTGGAGGACTGGGACCAGCTGTGGGCTCCCCAGTTGAGGAGGGCCAGGGAAGGGCTGGGGAGGGTCCAGAGGAGGCTGTGAGGATGCTGGAGGGGCCTGGAGCAGCTCTGTGAGGAGCAGAGGCTGAGAGCCTGCAGCAGCTGCCCAGAGAGGTTCTGGAGTCTCCTTCTCTGCAGAGCTTCCAACCCCCCCCAGCCACTGAGGCCCTGGGCAAGCTGCTGGGGGTGCCCTGCTGGAGCAGGGCTGGGGTTGGCACTGGGGTTGGCACTCCAGAAGCCCCTTCCCACCTCCCCATGCTGGGGTTGGAATTCAGTGAAAGCTGAGCTCAGCCTTGGCTGGAGACCTTCAGCTGCCTGGGTGGGGCCAGGGCAGGAGGAGCAGAGCCAGGGAAGGGTTTGGCTGCCAAGCAGCAGCTCCCAGGGCGCTGCAGCCCGAGCGTGGAGGTGCCAGCTGCAGATGCCAGGCAGGGCCTCTGGTGGCTCTGCTTCAGGAGCTGCTTAGTCACAAATCTGGGTCATAAATGCAGGCAGAGGTTGGGGAGGGGATGGTGAGGAGGGGGCTGGGGGGGGGGAGCTCAGCTTTATGACTCAGCTGCCTGATGAATTCCTCATCCCTGGAGCAGGAGCTGTGAAGTGGGGAAGTTAACAGGCAAAAATCATGTCCAGCACCTGGCTGGCATGGCCAGGGGGCAGCAGGGATGGTGCCAACCTCATCACTCAGGCTCTGAGGCGCTGGCAGGAGTGGGAATGGGGTGGTGGTGCCAAGCTCTCTGTGCCTCATGGCACAGCAGGAGAGCTGGCACGGGCAGAGCCTGCCCTGCACCTGCACCGGGCATGGGGGAGGGAACAGCTCCGTGCAGGAGGACTTGGGAGCTGCCCACGAGGCAGGAATGTGCCCTCCTGGCCAAGAAGGGCCCAAGGGGCCTGCTGGGGCAAGGGTTAGGGGCTCCAGGGTGGGAGGGGAGAGGCCACAGCAGCAGAAGATACAGGACCTGGGTCTGTCCTGTCCTATCTTATCCTCTCCTCTCCTCTCCTCTCCTCTCCTCTCCTCTCCTCTCCTCTCCTCTCCTCTCCTCTCCTCTCCTCTCCTCTCCTCTCCTCTCCAATCCTGCCAGATGCAGGCACAGGAAGATGATGGAGCAAGGGCTAAGATGAAGGCTCCACTCTTTCATGTCCCCCCACAGGACCATGAACTGCTTTGGGTTGGAGGAACCTCCAAAGCTCCTCCAAGACCCAACCCCCTCTCTCTGCAGTCACCCAGAGCAGATTGCTCAGAGCCCCAGCAACCTGCCCTGGCATGGTGCCAGGGTCAGGGCAGCTCCAACCTGGCTCAGGTTCTCCTCACCCTCAGCAGCATGGAGGATTCCTCCTCCCTTCTCTCCAGCCTCATCCTCCCTCTTTGGTCTCCAAACCATCTCCCTTTGCTCTGTCCCAAGAGGCCAAGCTCAAAAGCCTGTCCCCAGCTTTCTCAGAGGCTCCTTCTCACCTGCTCAGACCTGCTCAGAGGGCACCAGGGAGCACCCAGAGCCCTCCCCCACTCACCCAGGTAGCTCTGGGTCTTCTTCTGTAGTGCAGTCACAGGACAGTCCTTGTGAGCCAGCAGCAGCTGCTTCAGTTGGGCAACCTCATTCCTCAGCAGGGTGACCTCGTTCTGAGGTGGAAGCACAGAGAGAGGAGAAGGCATCAGCCCAGCCCCCAGCACAGCCCCCCAGGGGCAGCACCAGAGCCACCTGGCAAGATGCTGGAGGGGCCTGGAGCAGCTCTGTGAGGAGCAGAGGCTGAGAGCCTGCAGCAGAGCAGCCCCAGAGGGCATCTGAGCAGTGCTCAGCAGGAGCTGAAGGGTTTGGGGGGCAAGAGGCTGGGGCCAGGCTCTGCTCAGGGCCAGGACAAGGAGCAAAGGGCACAAAGTGGCACCCAGGAGGAGAAAGTTGTTTGGTGTGAGGCTGCTGGAGGCCTGCAGCAGCTGCCCAGAGGCTGTGGAGGGCACAGGTGGAGGCTTGGGACCAGTTCAGGGCTCTCTCCTTGGACTCTCTCTGGCAGATCCCTTCCTGTGTCCTCTCCTGAACTGGGGGACCCCAAACCTGAACACAACCTTCTGGGGGTGGCTGTGCCGAGCTCTGCCTTTGGACTCTCCCCAGCTCCTCCCTCCCTGTGTCCCCTCCTGCACTGGGGGCCCCAAATCCAAATGCAGCTCTCCCAGGGCTGTGCTGAGCTCTCCCTTGGACTCTCCCCAACAGCTCCCTCCCTGTGCCCTCTCCTGCACTGGGGGACCCCAAACCTGAACACAACCTCCCAGGGGTGGCTGCGCTGAGCTCTCCCCTGGCCTCCCCCCAGCAGCTCTCCGCTGCCTCCTGCCCTGGCGCAGCCCAAGTGCCAGCGCAGCCCTGCGGGGGGGGGTCTGTGCTGTGCTCCCCCAGGCTCACACTGAGCTGGATGTTCTGGCTGGTGAGCTCCTCAGCCTTCTTCTCCAGGGAGGAGACCCAGAGCTTGCGCTTCTGCCGGCAGCGGGAGGCTGCTGCCCTGTTGCGCTCCAGGAACCGCTGCCGCCGCTCGTCAGGGTCCTCGTCCGGTGCCCGCCGCCGGCGCCCGCCCGTGCTGGGCGTGGGCTGGGCAGGGGACACCTGGGCAGGGCAGGGGATGCAGGAGGGAAGCTGTTAGGAGAGCAGGTTTGGGGGGTGGGGGCACAGGGATGTGAGCCTGGCGGGGATGGAGGGGGTGAGGGATGCTGCGGGATGGAGGGAGGGGGTCGGGGATGGGCTGCGGTGTGGAGAGGTGGGCAAGGGGAGGTTGGGGGAGGACTTGGGAGGGGGGGAGGGAGGGGGGAGGGAGAGGTGGGAGGTTGTCTAGAGGAGGCTGGAGTTGTCTGAGAGAGGCTGGAGGTCATATAGAGGAGGTTGGAGGTTGTCTAGGGGAGGCTGGAGGTTGTCTGGGGGAGGCTGGAGGTTGTCTAAGGGAGGTTGGAGGTTGTCTAAGGGAGGTTGGAGGTTGTCTAGAGGTTGTCACCATGAGAATGGTGAGAGGCTGGAATGGGTTGCCCAGGGAGGTGGTTGAGGCCCCATGGCTGGAGGTGTTTGAGGCCAGGCTGACTGAGGCTGTGTGCAGCCTGCTCTAGGGTAGGGTGTCCCTGGGCATGGCAGGGGGTTGGAAGTGGCTGCTCCTTGTGCTGACTTCCAGCCCTGCCTGATTCTCTGATTCTGGATTGGAGGTTGTCTAGGGGAAGGTTGGAGGTCATCTGGAGAGGGCTGCATGGGGAGGTTGCTGCAGGTTGTCTGGGGGAGGTTGGAGGCCACACTGAGGTGGTGCCCTGGGGGCAGTGCTGGGTTAAAGGTTGGACTCCATCAGCTCCAAGCTCTCATCCAAGCCCATTCCATGATTCCACTCTTCCCATTCAGTTTGGGAAGAACAAAAGGAGGAGGAGGAGGCCCAAAAAGCTGCTGCCAGGGCTGGGCTGCAAAGGCCCAGGGTGCCCAGGGGGCAGTGGTGGAGCCTCCAGCCCTGTGGGTGGGTTTCAAAGCCCTGCAGATGTGGTGCTGAGAGCCAAGGTCTGGTGGTGCTGGGTTAAAGGTTGGACCCCATCAGCTCTAAGCTCTCATCCAAGCCCATTCCATGGTTCCACTCTTCCACATTTCCCATCCAGTCTGGGAAGAAGAAAAGGAGGAGGAGGAGGAGGAGCTGCCAGGGCTGGGTAATGAGGCTGGGGACCTGCTCTGGCAGGCACCATATGGACATTAAACATTTGGAAGGCAACCTCCAGGCAGGAGCAGGTGGTGACAGTGCTGGTGCTGGTGGTGCTGGTGCTGATCCTGATGGAAGTTGGCATTTGGTGAGCTGGCAGCAGCCTGCCAAGGCTGAGAGAGGAGCATTTAACCCCTGGCACTGAATGCCAGGGAGCAGCAAATCATGGGCTGGGGTTGGAAGGGACCTTGGAGATGAATCAGTTGCAACTTCCCCACCCCAAACAAAGATCATCCTTGAAGATCAGGCAGTGCCAAGCCCCCTGCCATGGGCTCTGCCCTCCCTCCATGGGCACTGCCTGATCTTCAAGCACCCACTTGAAATGATCCTCAACCTCCCCCTCCCAGCACCTCCAGGCTGACAGAGTGAGGCAGCAGCAGACCTGTGGCTGAGCTGGGGAAGGGGCATCAGGATGCTGGACCAGGATCTGGCTCTGGCTCTGCTCTGGCCTCGCTGTCACCATGGTGCTGGCTGTGCCCACCACCAGGTTGCTGCCATTCAGTGAGGATGATGCTGTCAAGCTGGCCTTCAGCCTCTGGTGGAGGAGACAAAGCAAAAGGATGGATGTCAGGGGGGGAGGGGGAACCTCTTCTTGAGAGCTGCTGAGGATTGAAGCTGCTCTTGGCTGCAAGGATGACAGAAGAAGGTGAGGAAGGGGCTGGAGGAACTTGTGAGGAGCTGTGGGGGGGGGGAGGGGGTGGTGAGGCTGAGGAAGAGGAGGCTGAGGAGAGGCCTTCTGGCTCCCTGTAACTCCCTGACAGCCAAGTTGGGATTGGGCTCTTCTCTCAGGGAATAAGGACAAGGAACCCCCCCCCACACCCAGCCCCTGCCATGGGCTCTGCTCTGAGCAGGGCAGGGATTGTGCCCCTGGGCTGGGCACTGGGGAGGGCACAGCTGCAGTGCTGGGGGGGGGCAGGTTTGGGCTCCTCACTCCAAGGAGGACACTGAGGGGGGTGGGAGCAGAGCCAGAGAAGGGCAATGAAGGTGGGGAAGGGGCTGGGGAAGTTGTGAGGAGCAGCTGAGGGAGCTGGGGGGAGGTGAGGCTGGAGGAGAGGAGGCTGAAGAGAGACCTCCTGGGGCTCTGCAAGGGCCTGGGAGGAGGCTGGAGCCGGCTGGGGGTTGGGCTCCTGCCAAGGAACAAGGACCAGGCCAGGAGGAGATGACCTCGAGGTGCCCCAGGGCAGGTTCAGCTTGGCCATGAGGAACAATTTCAGCCCCTTGAGGGTTGCCCAGGCCTGGCCCAGGCTGCCCAGGGGGCAGAGGTGGAGCCTCCATCCCTGGGTGGCTTCCAGTGCCCTGCAGATGCGGTGCTGGGGGCCAGGGTCTGGCGGTGCCCTGGGGCAGTGCCAGGTTAAGGGTTGGCTTCCACAGGCCACGGAAGATCTCTTCCCACCCACTCCCATTCCACAGCTCCACGATTCCAGCACAACATCTCCTGGCTCTGCCTTGCTGCAGCTCTCCTCCAGCCCATCTGTTGTGCTGGAGCTGGCAGCAGCTCTGCCCAGCCACAGGAGCCTGCCCACTCTGCCTGCCAACCCCTAAGTCCTGGTGGCATTTGTGCCACCTGCTCTGATGGCTGCAGAGGGCTTTGGGGAAGCTCTTCCAGAAGGCTGCAAGGATGAAAAAGAACCAAAGAGAAAAACCCCAACCCCAGCCCCCAGCTGCTGGATTTGTCCCCAGCAGGACCACCCAGGGGACACGGAGGAGCTCCTTGGTGACTTGGAAAAGAGCTCTGAGGTCACCCAGCCTGACCCTGCCCTGCCACAGCTTCAGGCTGTGCCCTCTTCTTCTGGCCCTGCCTGCCTGGCAGCAGAGCCCAACCCCAGCTGGGCACAGCCTCCCTGCAGGCAGCTGCAGGCAGCAATCAGCTCTGCCCTCAGCCTGCTCTGGGCCAGGCTGCACCCCCCCAGCTCCCTCAGCCTCTCCTCACAGGGCTCTGCCCCCTCCCCAGCCTTGCTGCCCTGCTCTGGGCACCTTCCAGCACCTCAACCTCTCTCTGCAATGCAGGAGCCCAGAGCTGGGCACAGCACTCCAGGGGTGCCCTGAGCAGTGCCAGCACAGGGGCACAAGGACTGCCCTGCTCCTGCTGCCCACACTGCTCCTCAGCCAGCCCAGGCTGCCCCTGGCTCTGCTGCCCACCTGGGCACACTGCTGCCTCCTCTGCAGCTGCCACCCAGCACCCCCAGGACCCTCTCTGCCTGCCTGCTCTCAGCCACTCTGTGCCCAGCCTGTAGCCCTTTGCTGTGGCCAAAGTGCAGAACCTGGCACTGGGACCCATCAGAGCTGCTGGCACAGGACTGTGCCCATCTGCTCAGCCTGCCCAGCTCCCTCTGCAGAGCTCTCCTGCCCTCTAACAGATCCACTCTTGCTGCCAACTTGGTGCCATCTGCAAACTCACTGCTGGAGGACTCAATCCCTTCCTCCAGCTCATCACTGAAGACATTAAAGAGGCCTGTGCCCAGCACTGACCCCCGGGGGGGCCACACCACCGGTGCCAGCTGCGGCACTGCTGACCAACGCTCTCTGCCATGTGCCACCCCCCCCCAGGGTGGCACAGCTTTGGCCACTCACCAGCTTGGCTTCGGAGTGCACTGGGAGTCCTGACGGGGAGATGGATCCACTGCTGCTGCTGGGAGGCCCAGGAATGCCAGGAATGTTGGGCACCATGGGCATGGGCCGTGCCAGCTGCGCGGGGGGGAGCGAGAGGAAGGGTTGGCAGCTGAGGAGCTTTGGTGGCTCTGCAGTGCCTCCTGAGGAGCCTTCAGCCTGGAGGAGCTGCTGGCATTGCCCACCTCTGGTGCCACCTGCCAGCCCCTGCCCCCAGCCCACCCCTGCCAGCTGGGATGGTGCCAAAGGGAAGCAGAGAACCTGCAGCTGCCAGCCCTGGGCTGAGCTTTGGGGGCCAAGCTCTGGCTTCTGCCCTTCGAGCTCTCCAGTGCCATCCACACCTCACTGCCACCCACAGCTCAGTGCCACCCACACCTCACTGCCACCCACACCTCACTGCCACCCACAGTTAAGCCACTTGCTCCTCCTCCTCTCCTCCTCCTCTTCCACTCAGATCTTGCACAGAGTGGGACAGAGATTGGAATTTGTCCCAAGTGGAAGCTCCTGCAGAGCTCTGGCAGGGGCAGAAGACCCCAGACCCACAGCTGAGCTCCTTCCTCTTCCTTCCCCTGCTCCTCCTCCTCTCCCTCCTCTTCTTCCACCCAGATCTTGCACGAAGTGGGGACAGAGACTGGAAGTGGTCCCAGGTGGCAGCTCCTGCAGAGCTCTGGCAGGGGCAGAGCCCCCCCAGCCCCCCCCAGCTGCCCCAGGAGGTTCTCACCGAGATGACTGAGGGCATCTGCAGGGGGGGGGCGGGGAGCACGGGCATGCCCTGCCCGTTTGCCAGCTGCACCACCAGGGGCAGGGAGCCTGTGGGAGACCTGGAAAGCAGCAGTTGGAGCTCTGGGAGACAGCTCCAGGGGAAGCCCACCCCAGTCAAGGCTGCACCCCCATGCCTGAGACCCTGATGAAGGGACCCTCATTAAGGCTGCACCCCCACTTCTGAGGCCCTAATGAAGCGCCCAGGGTAGCCTGATGGTGGAGGATGAAAAGCTCAGAGTGACCTTCCCCTCCCCTCCCTCCCCTCCCTTTCCCTCCCTTCCCCTTCCCTACCCTCCCTTCCCCTTTTTTCCCCTCCATTCCCTTTTCCTCCCTTCCCCTCCCTTTCCCTCTCCTCCCCTCCCCTCCCTTCCCCTCTCCTCCCCTCCCTTTCCCTCTCCTCCCTTCCCTTCTCCTCTCCTCCCCTCCCCTCCCCTCCCTTTCCCTCCCCTCCCCCCTGCCACTGCTGCCCCTACTCACCCCAGCTGCCTGTTGGCAGGGGGGGCCTGGGTGATGACAGAGGTGGGGGAGGGCAGGGTGGGCTGCAGGGGGTCGTAGGCCAGGTGCAGGGGCAGGGACCCAGGGCGCACAATGGTCGGGGTGGGCGTGGAGATGATGACAGCCTTGGAGGGGACCTCCTGGAGAAGGGAAGCAGACAAAAAGGAGACAAACTTGGCCCTGGGTAGCTGCAAGAACCTTTGGGTGCCAAGGTGGGCACAAGGGCAGCAGCAGCCTGGCCTGGGTCAGCAGCAGGAGCAGGGCAGGGACTGTACCCACCCCGGAATGGGCACAGATGGAATCTTGGGGGGCAGGTTTGGGCTCCTCACTCCAAGGAGGACACTGAGGGGGGTGGGAGCAGAGCCAGAGAAGGGCAATGAAGGTGGGGAAGGGGCTGGGGAAGTTGTGAGGAGCAGCTGAGGGAGCTGGGGGGAGGTGAGGCTGGAGGAGAGGAGGCTGAAGAGAGACCTCCTGGGGCTCTGCAAGGACCTGGGAGGAGGCTGGAGCCGGCTGGGGGTTGGGCTCCTGCCAAGGAACAAGGACCAGGCCAAGAGGAGATGACCTCGAGGTGCCCCAGGGCAGGTTCAGCTTGGCCATGAGGAACAATTTCAGCCCCTTGAGGGTTGCCCAGGCCTGGCCCAGGCTGCCCAGGGGGCAGAGGTGGAGCCTCCATCCCTGGGTGGCTTCCAGTGCCCTGCAGATGTGGTGCTGGGGGCCAGGGTCTGGTGGTGCTGGGTTAAAGGTTGGACTCCATCAGCTCTAAGCTCTCATCCAAGCCCACTCCATGGCTCCACTCCTCCACAGTTCCCAGCCACTCCGGGAAGAACAAAAGGAAGAGCTTCAGGTTGGCCATGAGGAACATCTCAGCCCCTTGCAGGTTGGCCTGACCTGGGCCCAGGATGCCCAAACATTGGCCCAGGATGCCCAGACCTTGGCCCAGGATGCTCAGACCTTGGCTCAGGCTGCCCAGACCTTGGCCCAGGATACTCAGACCTTGGCCCAGGCTGCCCAGACCTTGGCCCAGGCTGCCCAGACCTTGGCCCAGGCTGCCCAGGGGGCACATCCATGGCAGGGGAGAGGATTGGACCTGGATAATCTTCAACCTTCCACTAGGCTCAGGTTGCTCAAGGCCTTGTCCTTGGAACACCTCCAAGGGCACAGCCACAACCTGCTCCAGGTCTCACCACCCTCCTCCTCCTGAGCCCTACCTTCTCCTTGGGCTGTGGTGACCTCGGGGGGGACTCTGGGCTGTCTGGGGGGGACGAATCCACCTCCACTGTCTCCTCCTCCTTGATCTTGACGTCTGGGGTGGAGGGCAGGGACATGTCCAGGGCTGCAGCATCCTGCAGGGAGCAGAAACCAAACGCAGCTTGAAAAGGAGCTGAGCTGCTCCGGGAGCCCCTGGGCTGCTCCTGCCCTCCCCTCCCCCCCCCAGCTCCTCTGCCCCGCGGCGCCTGCCCAAACATCCTGCCCTGGTGCCGAGGGAGGGAGCAGCCTGGAGCCACAGCCGGGCAGAGAGGGCAGAGAGGGCAGAGAGGGCAGAGAGGGCAGAGAGGGCAGGGCAAGCCAGGCCCTGCCCCAGCTGGCACCACTCTGGTTCTGGAGCTGCTGTTTCTTCCTCTTCTTCTTTCTTATCATCTTCTTCCTCTTCTTTTCTTCTTATTCCTCTTCTTCCTCCTTCTCTTCTTTCTCTTTTTCCTCTTCCTCCTCTTCTTCCTCCTTATCTTTGTGTTTTCTTCTTCCTCTTCTTCCTTATCCTCTTCTTCTTCCTCCTCCTTATCCTCTTCTTCCTCTTCTTTTTCTTCTTCTTCCTCCTCCTTATCCTATTCCTCTTCTTCCTCCTCCTCCTCATCTTCTTCTTCCTCCTCCTCATCTTGTTCCTCTTCCTCTTCTTCCTCCTTTTCCTCTTCTTCCTCTTCTTCCTCCTTTTCCTCTTCTTCCTCTTCTTGTTGTTGTCTCCATCGTTGTTGTCACTCATTTTTGGATGTTCCTCCCTCCCTTTCCTGTCACTCCAGAACCAGAGCAGGCTGCAGAAGGTTTCTTCCCCCCCCACTCCCTCCTCTTCCTCTTCCCCCCCCCACAGCAGAGCTGTAACAGCTTTGGGATAACTCAGCCCTGGCCTCTTTCAGGAGCTGATTACCAGAAGCAAACAAAGAGCCAGGCAGAAGTTATTAAACATCTACGAGGAGCCCATTAAAGAGAAGGAAAGTATCAACCCCCCCTCGCCCCCCAGCACCATATGCCCTGCACCTGGCAACCTGCCACTGCCACCACCACTGCCTGCCAGCAGCGGCCTGGCTTCAACCAGCTCCTGGCTGAGCCCGGGGGGGTGGGGTGGAAAGAAGTGGGGGGGGAACAGACCAGGAGGGGCCAGACAAGAACAAGGACTGGAAGGCGCAGGCAGAAGGGAAGAGCCGAGCGGGAGGCGGCCAAGGGCAGCTCGGCGCCGAGTCAGCCTCTGCAGCGCTGCTCCCGGCCGGGCTCCAGCAGACCCCCCCCAGCGAATCGCCCCGGGGGAGCCTCCCTCTGGCTTGGGGCTGGGGGCAACGAGCCCTAAATCAGCGCTCAGACAGCTTCTTGTCTAACCCTGCTTCTCCTTCCCCTCCTTCTCAGCCTTTTCCTTGCGCTGACACTTTTGTCCTGGCATCCAACCCCATCCTCCTCCTCCTCCTCCTCCTCCTCCTCCTCCTCCTCCTCCTCCTCCTCCTCCTCCTCCTCCTCCTCCTCCCTGTCCTCTCTGCTGTGTTTTTAAGTCCTCTCCAGGGGGAAAGGGAAAATTGCTGCGAGAGGGTAAATTTGGGGCGTTTTGGGTTGCTGCTGCTGCTGCTGCTCTCTCTCTGGAGCTGGGGGTGAGGCTGCAGGAGGTGATTTACGGTCAGGGCTCTGCTGTGCCCTACGTGCGGCACAACCATTTACCTGCCCTCCCTCCCACGGCAGGGATGTGGCCCAGGGAAGCACAAAGGAGCAGGGATTAGCATGCAGGAAAAGTTTGCAAAGCACTTAAAGAGCCTCTGGGGAAGCTCCCTGCTGTGCCTGCGGTTTTAATTAACATGCTGGTGCGGAGACCACCCTCGGAACAGGAGGACGAAACGCTCCAGGCGAGGACCAGCCTCGAAACCGGAGGACAACAACAACGCGATCGGGGTTGGGGGGGAAGGAAAAGCAGGAGCTGGATGCGGCCAAAACCATTAAAAGCATCTCCAAAACCGCAGCTCTGGCCGGGATGGGTGAGCCAGGAGCTTGCTCTGGGAATTTTCCGAGAGGGTTAAAGCTTTCCCAAGTGCTTTGAAAACTTCCCCCTCGGAGCTCCACATCAGCGGGAAAAATCCCAACCTGCAGCCAGCCTCAAGCTGAAGCTGAGCTGCAGCTCCTGGGCTGTGGGGAAGGGGCGAGGGGGAGATGCTTTCAGCTCGAAAAGGACCGACCAAGACTGGGGGGGGGAGTTGGGGAGCACTTGGAGATGGGGAGGGAGGGGGAGATGCTTTCAGCTGGAAAAGGACCCACCGGGACTGTGGGTGCTGGACCCACCTTTGGGGGGAAACCACAAAGGCAAAGCAGAAGCTCTCAGGGGGAGGTTGGGGAGAACCCAGAGATGGTGGTGGGGGTGGGGGAGAGGGGGAGAAGCTTTCAGTTCGACAAGGACCAACCACGACTGGATGGGGGCAGGTGGGGAGGACCCAGAGATGGTGGTGGGGATGAGGGAGATGCTTTCAGCTCGTAAAGGACCAACCAGGACTGTGGGTGCTGGACCCATCTTTGGAGGGGAAACCACAAAGGCAGAGGCTCTCAGGGGGAGGTTGGGGGGAACCCAGAGATGGTGATGGGGATGGGGGAGAAGCTTTCAGCTTGAAAAGGACCAACCAAGACTGTGGGCGCTGGACCCATCTTTGGAGGGGAAACCGCAAAGGCAAAGCTCCTTTCCCGCAGCAGCTCTCGGAGGGAGGGGGGCAGAGATGAGGGGGAGGAGGACGGCAAGAGGAAGGCTCCGGAGAACAAAAGGCAGAGAAGAGGAGCAGCGCAAACGGCCACCGCCGGCAGCCCCGCGGCATAGCAATGAGCAGGCTCAATTTATGGCTTTAAAGAGCCCCCGTTATTAGGCCGGGGGGGGGGGGAGGGGGGGGGCGCTGACAGACAGGTTTCACTTTGAATTCCCAATTCCTCCCTTTCCCCATCTCGGCGAAGATTTACTGTCCCCAGCTCCTGCCGTTTATTTCCGAGCAGCGTCGCTGCCTGCGAGCGGCGGCTCCGGCGCGGATCCATTTAGGAAATGGATGAGCCTCAGCACCCATCTGCTGCGGCTCGCAGCCTGGCAGGGAGGGGAGGGGGAGGTAAAGGCGGGGGGGGGGGGCACACCGGTCCTTAATTAGCTGCTGTCTGATGAGATGCCGTTGTCCTTCAGCCCCGCCGCGCTCAAGAGGTGGGCAAGGGGCAGCCCGATCGATGCTTGAGAGCTCTTTGTTCGGCCGAGGCTCCTCTCCGCCCCAGCCCTGGCACCGCCGAGGGCACAGGGCTGAGCTTGGCTCCCTTCCCTCTAAAGCAGCAGCCTGAAGGATCCTGAGGTTCTTTCCCTAACTCCCCCCCCCCCCCGAGGAGGATCTGAGGGAATTTTGGCTCAGGTCCCGGCGCTTTCCATTGTGTGTCCCCCCCCAAAGTATAACCCTTGTGTCCCCCTCAAAGTATAACCCTTGTGTGTCCCCCCAAAGTATAACCCTTGTGTGTGTCCCCCCAAAGTATAACCCTTGTGTGTCCCCCCAAAGTATAACCCTTGTGTGTCCCCCCCAAGGTACAACCCTTGTGTCCCCCCCCAAGGTGTGTCAGAGGTTTTGGGGGCACTTTGCTGTGGGCAGGGAGGGTGAAGCCAAAGGAATAATCCTGAGGATGTCAGCGCCGCAGGGGTTGGAAGGGAACTTTGGAGCACATCCAATGCAACCTCCCCCACACCCCCCCCGCTTAAACCATTAAACCCCCACTCTGGGGTGGCAGCAGAAGCAGCCAAAGTCACCCCACAGCTACACAAACAAAGCAGCTGAGGCCACACTCGAACCGCCCTGCAACAGGAGCCCTCCGCCGCAGCGGCACCAGTCCCCCTCCGGCATCCCCCCCAGCCCCTGCCCCGGGCCCGGGCTGAGCCCAGCTCGCTCCCTCGGCCCTGCTGGCCTCTGCCTCTTGCCTTTTTCTCCTCATCCTCAGCAGCTTTCTTGAACTCGTGCTCGAAGGAGCTGGCCAGCTCGTTGAAGAGTCCTACTTCTTCACAGTTCTTCAGGAACCTCGTTGGGGTCGGGGTCTGGTCTGGTTAAAAATATATATAGAGAGATACAAATCCTTTTAATCACCTTTTGTGTGTCCTCTCCCCCCCCAGCACACACACAACAACCTTGGTGGTTTTGCCCCCCCCCCCAGCTCCGTGTGTGGTGGTGGCAAAGCAAGGGACAGCCCAGAGAGGGGACAAGAAATGCTGCTTGGGTTTGTTGCTCTGCTGAATGCTGCTGCGAAGGTGCGGGGCAAGCTCTGCCTGGGGGTTGTGTCCTGTCCCCTTCCCCCTTCCTTACCCCCGGGGGGGGTTTGCTTCTCCCCTTGCTGAATTTTGTGCTTGCAAAAAGGGAGGTCTGAGCACCCTGAAGCGTCCAACTAGGGAGCGTTGAGGAGGGAGCAGAGCAGAGCCAGGCACTGGCTCCTTAGCGAGCACCCAAGGACAGATGGCACCGTGGGAGTCCTGACCAGCACCCCCCTGGCCAAAGCCACTCCTCTGGGGCCACTTTCCCACCATCTGAGCAGGCTGAGTCAGGATCTCCCTGGCCATCACCCAGGCTATAAAGCAGGAGGACACCTCCCTTGCTCCCTCATCTCCCCGAGCCAGGTGGAGGAGCAGAGCACAGCCAGGCACAGGCTCCTTGCCCCCAAAGCTGGCAGAAAAGCTCCTGCAGCTCCAAGGGGATCCCCGGGATGGCTTTGCTCGACCTGGCCTGGATGATGCTCCCTGTCTGCAGCTGTGCTCCAGGGAAATGAGCCCATCTGATCTGAGCCTGCTGCTGGGGCTCCTGAGCCCCCGGGAAGCGACTCCGGCGCCGGCTTCGCCTGGCTGACACCGAGCGATGCTTCGCTTCCAGCCTGGCTTCAAGACCCTGCCCCTGGCTTCGGGTCAGAAAGCCCAAGGGCTCCTCTGAGGGCATTTTGCTTCCCCCCCCCCCCTAAAATCCAGAAACTTTCCTGCCTGCAGCTCTCAGCAGGAGAGGGATTTTGCCCCCCCCCAGCCTGTTAAGGGCTCCCAGGGCTCTTTCCAGACCGTTCCGCATTCAGCAACGTCCTCCCGAGCGGCACAAACCACTCCCGGAGCCCCAAACCTCCAGCAGAAGCTTTCACCCTCTCTCCTCCTGCCCTTCCTCACTTTGGACCTTCCAGGAATCACATTCCCAGTTTTGAGTTGCTCTGGGGCTGGTGGGAGAGCAGAATTCCTGCTGGATCTGCTCAGCCTCCGCACGGTCAGGGATGGAGACCGAAGCCTCCTGAAGGCAGCCCTGGGCCGAGCACAAAGCAAGGGGGAGGGAGAGAAGCAAACCCAGAGAGCAAATGGTGGCTTGGAAGGGGAGAAAAGGAGAGGAGCAACGTGGGGGAAGAGCTCAAAAGAGCTTTGGAGCCCTCATGGAGCCCATGGAAAAAAAAACCCCAAACCAACAAACAGAAATAATAAGAAGAAAAAATGCAACAAAAAATAACCACAGAGAAAAAAAAGGAACAAAAAAATTAAAACCTTTAAAAGAGCCACAAAAAGGAATCAAAAAATGGGGGGAAAAAAACAAACAAAACAAAGCAAAAGAAAAGCCAAATAAAAAAGAATGAAAAAAGGTTAAAAGATTGAAAGAAAAATACAAAAAGGAACAAAAAAAAAAAAGGAAAAAAAAAGGCAGAAAAAAATAACAAAGGCAAAAAAAGGAAAAAAAAAGAATGAAAAAAGATTAAAAGGCTAAAAAAAAACAACCACAAAAAGGAACAAAAAAAAGGAAAAAAATGAAAGGCAAAAGAAAGCAAAAAGAAAAGAATTAAAAATTATTAAAAGACTAAAAAAAAAAACCAACCAAACAAAAAGGAACCAAAAAAGAAAGAATAAAAAAAACAAAACCAAAAGAAATCAGAACAAAAAATAATTAAAAAAAATTAAAGCACTAAAAAAAAAGAACAAAAAGGAACAAAAAAAGGAAAAAAAAATTAACAAAATAAAGGAAAAAAAAACGAAAGAAAAAAATAAAGGAAAAAAAAGGGAAAAAATAAAGACAGAAACAAAGAAAAGGAACAAAAAGGAATTAAAAGGAACAAGAAAGAAAAAATAAAACCAAAAGAAAAACAGAAGAAAAAGTAATTAAAAAAGGTAAAATACTTAAAAGAGAACAAAAAGGAACAAAAATCAGAGCAAAACATAATAAAAAAATTAGAAGGATTTAAAAAGGACAAAAAAGGAACAAAAAAGAAGGAAAAAACCCAAAAGAAATCTAAGCTAATTAAAAAAATGAAAAGAACACAAGAAAAAGGAACAAAAAGAGGAAAAAAACCAAAAGAAATCTGAACAAAAAAGAATTAAAAATTAAAAAGGCTAAAAAAAGGAAGAAAAAGGAAGAAAAAAAAGGACAAAATCAAACCAAAACCAAACCAATGAATTAAAACCCCTAAAAAATAACAACAAAAAGGAACAAAAAAAACAAACCCAAAAGAAATCTGAACAAAAAGGAATTAAAAAATAAAAAGGCTAAAAAAAGGAACAAAAAAAAGACAAAAGAAACAAAATCTGAATTAAAAAAAAAATTAAAGTGACCAAAAGAAAAGAAGAAAAAGGAACAAAAAAAGGAAGAAACAAACAAACCAAACCCAAAGAAATTAAAAACTCCATTAAAAAAACAACAAAAAGGAACAACAAAAAACCAAACCCAAAAGAAATCTGAACATAAAAGAGTTAAAAATGAAAGAGACTAAAAAAAAAGAGGAAAAAGGAACAAAAAAAGGAAATAAAAAAATCAAACCCAAAGAAATGAAAAACTAAAATAAAAAACCAACAAAAAAGAACAACAAAAAAAATCTGAACAAAAAATCTGAACAAAAAAACACTTAAAAAGTAAAAAGAGCAAATAAAAGAACAAAAGGGAACAAAAAAAAGGAAAAACACAAAAGAAAAGAAACCCAAATTAAAAAAAAATGGAAATGAATAAAAAAAGGAAAAAAAATCAAAAGAAATCTAAGGAAAAAGAATTAAAAAATTAGAAAGACTCAAAAAAAAAACCCAAAAAGGAATAAAAAAGGAGAAAAAAGAGCAAAAGAAACCCAAAGAAAAAACTAAGAAAACAACAAGAAAAAGGAACAAAAAAAGAAACCAAAAGAAATCTGAATAAAAAAACTGAAAATTTAAAAAGAAGGAAAAGGAACAAAAAAAAAGGGAACAAAACAAAGGCAAACAAATGAAAAATCCCTGAAAAGAAACAACAAAAAGGACCAAAAAAAAAAAAGAAAAAGAAAAGAAATCTGAATGAAAAAGATTTAAAAGATTAAAAGACTGAAAAAGGAACAAAAAGGGACAAAAAAGGGACAAAAAAAGGAACCAAAAAGGAACCAAAAAAGGAACAAAAAAGGAACAAAAAGGAACCAAAAAAGGAACAAAAAAGGAACAAAAAAGGAACAAAAAAGGAACAAAAAAGGACAAAAAAGGAACCAAAAAGGAACCAAAAAGGGAACCAAAAAGGAACCAAAAAGAACCAAAAAAGGAACAAAAAGGAACAAAAAATGAACCAAAAATGAACCAAAAAAGGAACCAAAAAGGAACCAAAAAAGGAACAAAAAGGAACCAAAAAGGAACAAAAAAGGAACAAAAAAGGAACAAAAAAGGAACCAAAAAGGAACCAAAAAGGAACCAAAAAAGGAACCAAAAAGGAACCAAAAAAGGAACCAAAAAAGGAACCAAAAAGGAACCAAAAAAGGGAACAAAAAAGGAATCAAAAAAGGAACCAAAAAGGAACCAAAAAAGGGAAAAATAAACCAGAAGAAATTAAAATAAAAAAAAACCTAACCAAAAAACCAAACAACAGAAAGGAACAAAAAAACCAAATCAAAACAAAATGAAATAAACTCAAAAGGAAAAAATAATTAAAAATTAAATAACACTTAAAAAACCCCAAACAAAAGTCACTAAAAAAAAACAAATGAAAATAATTTTGAATTAAAAGAAAATATTCAACCAAAATTAAACCCTTAAAAAAAAAAACCACAACAAAAAGGAACCCAAAAAAATGAAATCAACCAAAAGGAACCTAAAAAAATGATTAAAAAAGGAAAGAAACCCAAAGAAAAAATAATAACAATAAAAAAGAACTTAAAAAAATCAAAAAGGAGCAAAAAAAAAGGGAAAAAATCAAAATAAATATGAAAAAAATAATTAATTTTATAACACTGGAAAAAAAACAAAGAAAAAGGAAGCAAAAAAAAAAAGGAAGAAAAAAGAAATCCAAAGGAAAAAAAAATCAATTCTAAAAGGAAGAACAAAGAGGAAGAAGAAAAGGAAAAAGGAGAAGAAAGGAAAATAAATCCAAACAAAAAACAGTCACAGATTTAAAGGCCTAAAAGAAAGCAACAAAAAGGAAGAGAAAAGGAGAGGGGAAAAAGAAGAAAGAAAACAACAAAAAAAGGAAGAAAAAAAGGAAAATAAAAGAAATCCAAACCAAAAATAATAAAAAGCAGAACAAAAAAGCAGCAAAGAGGCAGGAAAAAGGCAACCAAAAAGGCAGCCAAAAGGAAGCCAAAGGGAAGCCAAAGGGAACCAAAAAGGCAGTCAAAAGGCAACAAAAAGGCAGACAAAAGGCAAACAAAAGGCAACCAAAAGGCAGTTGAAAGGAAGCCAAAGGGAAGCCAAAAGGAAGCCAAAGGCAACCAAAAGGCAACCAAAAAGGCAGCCAAAAGGCAGCCAAAAGGCAGCCAAAAGGCAGCCAAAAGGCAACCAAAAGGCAACCAAAAGGCAGACAAAAGGCAGACAAAAGGCAACCAAAAGGCAGCCAAAAGGCAGCCAAAAGGCAGCCAAAAGGCAACCAAAAGGCAACCAAAAGGCAGCCAAAAGGCAACCAAAAGGCAGCCAAAAGGCAGCCAAAGGGCAGCCAAAAGGCAACCAAAAGGCAACCAAAAGGCAGCCAAAAGGCAACCAAAAGGCAGCCAAAAAGCTAAAAAAAAAACCCAACCCAGCAATGAAACCCAACAAAAATGCAACAAAAAAGCAGCAGAAAATCAAGAGAAGAGCAGCAGGAAGAGGCAGGAAGTAGCAGCAGGAAGCAGCAGCAGGAAGCAGGAGCAGGAAGCAGCAGCAGGAGGAAGAAGCAGGACGAAGCAGCAGGAGGAAGCAGGAAGCAGCAGCAGGAAGAAGCAGCAGGAGGAAGCAGCAGGAGGAAGAAGCAGCAGGAGGAAGAAGCAGGAGGAAGCAGCAGGAGGAAGCAGCAGGAGGAAGCAGGAAGCAGTAGCAGGAAGAAGCAGCAGGAGGAGGAAGCAGCAGGAGGAGGAAGCAGCAGGAAGCAGCAGCAGGAGGAGGAAGCAGCAGCAGGAAGCAGCAGCAGCAGGAAGCAGCAGCAGGAGCAGGAAGCAGCAGAGCTGCTCTGGTCTCCTCCTGGGGAGGTCTTTCTGCCTTCCTGGGGGGGCCTTTGGGATTTCTCTTTTGGGGCTCCTGGAGGCTGATTTAGGTTTTGTTTTTTTTGGGGGGGTCCTCCTGGGGTTGTTTGTCCTTTGGGGGGGTCCTTTGCTGCTTGTCTGGGGGGGTTGGGTTATGTGGGGGGGTTAGGGTTATCTGGGGGAGGTTATTTGGGGGTGGGTTTGGGTTATTTGAGGGGGGTTAGGTTATTGGGGGGGTTGGGTTATTTGGGGGGGTGAAGTCATTTGAGGGGGGTTGGGGTTATGGGGGTGTTGTGGTTAGCTGGGGGAGTTATTTGGGGGGGTTATCTGGTGGAGGTTGGGGTCATCTGGGGGAGGGAGAGGTTGGGTTACTTGGGGGGCTTGAGGTTCTCTGGGGGGGTTGAGGTTATTGGGGGGAGGGGGGGGTGAGGTTATCCAGGGGGGTCACTTGGGAGGGGTTGGGGTTACCCAGGAGGTTACCTGGGGGGGGGGTTGAGGTTCTCTGGAGGGGTTTGGGTTATTTGGGGGGGGTGTTGAGGTTACCCAGGGGTCACTGGGGGGGTCGGGGCTCTCCGGGGGGGGTTACCTGCGATGATGACGGAGTCGGTGCGGGCGGGGCCGAATTTCAAGGTCATCTCATGCTTGTGCCTGTGCACTGCCAGGTGGTCCTCGTTGGTGAACCTCTGCAAGGAGAAGGAGCAGCAGGAGGTGAAGCAGCAAAGCAGCAAAGCCAGAGGCTGCTCGGGCTGGGGTTGGGGTTTGGTTGGGGTTTTTTTTGGGGGGGTTAATTTCGGCCAAGGGCTGAGGCTTGGAAGGGATCTGAAAGGTGAGGCAGATCCAACCCCACCCCCAGGTGAAGATCATCCTTGAAGGTCACCTTAGAGAGATCAAACAGTGCCAACCCCACTGCTGTGGGCAGAAGCCCATGGTGGGGGGGGGGTGGAACTGGATGATCCTCAACCTCCCCCACCCTGTTCCAGTTCCAACCACCCTGCTGTGGGCACCCACACTGGGTGCCAGCTGCTCTGGGAAGGAATTTGGTGCTGCCAGGGGCTGAGGTTGGTAGAGAGATCAAAGTGCTCAGAATCAGAGAGCCACAGAGCCAGGCAGGCTGGCACAGAGCCCCAAGCTCCCCCTGCCCAACCCACCAGAGCCTGGCACTCAGTGCCCCCAGCCAGCCTTGGCTGCAGCACCCCCAGCCATGGGCACTGCACCCCCTCCCTGGGCAGCCCATTCCAGTGCCAATCACTCTCTGCCAACAGCTTCCTCCTCACACCCAGCCTGACCCTGCCCTGCCACAGCTTCAGGCTGTGCCCTCTTCTTCTGGCCCTGCCTGCCTGGCAGCAGAGCCCAACCCCAGCTGGGCACAGCCTCCCTGCAGGCAGCTGCAGGCAGCAATCAGCTCTGCCCTCAGCCTGCTCTGGGCCAGGCTGCACCCCCCCAGCTCCCTCAGCCTCTCCTCACAGGGCTCTGCCCCCTCCCCAGCCTTGCTGCCCTGCTCTGGGCACCTTCCAGCACCTCAACCTCTCTCTGCACTGCAGGACCCCAGAGCTGGGCACAGCACTCCAGGGGTGCCCTGAGCAGTGCCAGCACAGGGGCACAAGGACTGCCCTGCTCCTGCTGCCCACACTGCTCCTCAGCCAGCCCAGGCTGCCCCTGGCTCTGCTGCCCACCTGGGCACACTGCTGCCTCCTCTGCAGCTGCCACCCAGCACCCCCAGGGCCCTCTCTGCCCACTCTGTGGCTCTCAGCCACTGTGCCCTTGGAGAGTAAAGGCAACGTTTTGGGGTGACAGAGCTGGCACCCACTCACCCAACCCAAGTGCTGGGATGGATCCATGGAAAGGGTTGGGATGGAAGCTCCCAGCTCAGCCCCAGCCCATCCAGGCAGGGATGCTTCATTTCTCATCCCACCCCTGGGAGAAACCTGGGATAAAATCCCACCTGTGCTGCCTCTTAGGGATGTGGTGAGGGCTGGTACCCCAGGCAGGGCTGGTACCCCAGGTAGGGCTGGCACCCCCAGGCAGGGCTGGCACCTCAGGCAGGGCTGGCACCCCCAGGTAGGGCTGGCACCTCAGGCAGGGCTGGCACCCCCAGGTAGGGCTGGCTGCTCGTGGGGAGGGGGTGCCACAGGGGCAGCATCGCCTGCAGCTTCGAGCGCCGGAATAAGGGAAAAGAGGGAAAGGGAAAGGGGGAAAAGGAAGGTTGGGAAGAGGCAGGGAAGGGGTTAAAGGCAACCCTCACAAAGAGCCGAGCCTGGATGGATGCCTTCTGTCCTAACAGACTGCGACAAAGCCTGGGGCCGAGGCCACCGCCGGCCCCACCGCAGCACTTCTGCGCCTGCCGGAGCCAGGCAGCAGTCGGCTCCTTCTTCCCACAGCAGATCCCTGCCCTCGTCCCCTCTTCCCTTCCTTCCTTCCTTCTCTCCTTTCAACACAGCCACCAAACCCCAAGCCACCCCAAGCCACCCAAAGCCACCTGTTCCTGGGACAGCTCCAGGCTGAACCTCCCCTCCCCATCACCCTTCCTCCTCCCGGCTCCGCTGCCTCTCTCCCGGCTGTTATTTATGGCTCTTTCTATCGACCAAATCCGCCTGTTCCCGGCTGGAAAAGCCGCAGCGGCGCCTCCCCGGGAGCCCCGGGCACAGCCTGAGGGGCAGCGGTGCCAAGGTCCCAGCCGCAGCCTCACACTCTCCACATCCATCTTCGGAGCAGGCATCTCAGAGGTGTCCTGCTGAGTGTCCTTCGAGCAGGGTGGCTTGGAAAGGGGGTTCAGGGTAAAGGAGATCAGGGGTGGGGGAGGAGAGGTCCTCGACACGGCCACGGGGAGAGAGGAGAAAGGATTTGGGGATGCACAAGCCCAGACACAGACTGCAGCACTCCCGGGCCCTGCTGCCTGGTCTGCTCCACGACTGGACCTGGTCTGGCCCACAGCTGCACCTCATCTGATCCACAGCTGGATCTGGTTTGGTCCACAACTAGACCTGATTTGATCTATAACTGGACCTGGTTTAGTCCACAACTAGACCTGGTTTGCACCACAACTGGAGCTGGCTTGGTCCACAGCTAGACCTTTCCACCACACCTGCATCCACCTCCTCCTGAAGAAGGATGTTCTGCAGGGTGTCCTTCAAACCTGTCCTCTCCAGAGCTGCTTTTGAGGGTGGCTCAGAATTTGGGCTCAAAACAAATCAGAGCTGGGGGGGTCCTGGTCCAAGCCATCTCAGGAGCTGCTTTTCAGAGGGGGACTTGAAAGTGGAGCTCAACTGAACAGAAATGAGAGCTGGGAGGGTCCTGAACTCACTCCTAGGTAGAAAAAACGAAGAGGATTTTGGCTGCATGACCCTGGCAGGCTCAAACTGCAGCACTCCCAAACTGCAGCACTCCCAAACTGCAGCATTCCCACACAAACTGCAGCATTCCCAACTCTCTTCTTTGGTTCCTAAGCAAGCCTCAACCATCAGCTGGCAGCTGCACCCCTCCCATCCATCCTCTCCCCTTCGGAACGAGGATGCCCTGCAGGGTGTCCTTCAAGCAGATCCCTCTCAGGAGCTGCTCTTTGTTAGGGAGAACCACCTCAGAATTTGGGGCTCAGGAGGTCCTGAGCAACCCTCCCCAAGAAGAAACCCCGAGAGGACTTTGCCTTCCCTCCCTTCCCCCTTTCCCTTCCCTTCCCTTCCCTTCCCTTCCCTTCCCTTCCCTTCCCTTCCCTTCCCTTCCCTTCCCTTCCCTTCCCTCTCCCTGCCGCTTCGGCTCTCCACAACCATCTCTCGAACATCACTTCTCGAAGTTTCCCCTCAATTTTTGGGGTCTCCTCTCCTCCCCCCCCATCTTCCACCCCCACCCCCGAGCCCCTTCTTTCCAGGGCGCTGCTCCAAACCTCCCCGAGCCAAAGCGGCCCCGAACAAAAGGCAGCCGAAAGAGGCGGCGGCACCGCCAAGCGCCGCTGCGGGGAGGGCACCGCGGAGGGAAAGGTGGGCAGCGGCGCTTGGGCTCCCCCGAAACTCCTGGTGGCTTAAAGGGTTATTTTGGGCTGGGTTATGGGGAAAGGTGGCAAATAAATCATGGAGGTGGCGGTTGTGAGGCCAAGGGAGAGCAGCTGAGTATGGAGCAGGCAGGCAGGAGGCTGCCGACGCTGATGCTGCTGCAGTAGGCAGAGAGCAAGGAGGAGAAGGAGGAGGAGGAGGAGAAGGAGGAGGTAAAAAAAGGCCAAAAAGGCAGAAAATTCCCAATCCTCCCAGTGAAAAAAATGGGAGATTTTTAGGTCAATAAGACAAGGACGAGGTAGGGAAAAGGCTCAGATTTCTCTCTCCCCCCCAGACCCCAGCTCAAGAGGCACATTTCAAGCTGGGTCTGAGCAGCTCAGAATTGATTTGGAGATTTTCTTCTTTCTTTCCTTTTTTTCCTCCACGCTGGGACACAATTTTGTTGTGGTTGTTCCTTCCCCCCCCCCCCCCCTCCTCTTCCTCCTTAATTCCAAGGCACTTTCCCTGCTTTGGCTGCAGGTTACAGCTCTATTTAACATCTTTATGTGGTCTCCCGAGCTGGGGAGCTTTCTCTTTTCTCTTTTCACAGACACAATATATCTTTCTCCACACATTTCCAACCGCCCAAAGGCAGAGGCAGAGTCTGGCACTTGAGTTCTAAATCATGTCATTTTACACCGAGAAGAAAAGCAGGAGAGGGGGAGAAAGGAGGAAGGAGGAGGAGGGGGGAGAAGGGAAAAAAAAAAGAGAGGGAAGGAAAGAAGGGGAAAAAAAAAGGGGGGGGGGGGGGGGGGGGGGAATGGAATGAGTTAAAGCTACAGCAGCAGCTTTAATATTTAATCTCCTTCCATCAGCAGCTGACACACACAGAGGTTATTGCAGGAGGGTATTTTGTGGCTGCTGGAATTAAAAAGAAGATGGAAAGTGAGGAGGATTTGGGAAGAGGGAGAGGAATGGAGGCAGCTCCCCCCCCAAAAATACCACCCCAAGCAGCAGTCTTGGCTCCAAAAGCAGACCCCGAGGCAAACAAATAGGTCCTGAAGCTAAAATCAGCTCTGATCCCCCCAGTCAGTTCTGGCTCCAAAAGCAGTCCCTGACCCCAAACTCAGTTCCTTGACACCAAAAGCAGTCCTGACCCCAACACCAGCTCCTGACCCCAACACCAGCTCCTGACCCCCAAAACCAGTCCTGACCCCAACACCAGCTCCTGACCCCCAAAACCAGTCCTGACCCCCAAAACCAGTCCTGACCCCAACACCAGCTCCTGACCCCAACACCAGCTCCTGCCCCCCAAAACCAGTCCTGACCCCAACACCAGCTCCTGACCCCCAAAACCAGTCCTGGCTCCAAAACCAGTCCTGACCCCAACCCCAGCCCTGTTCTCCAGACCCTTTCCCACCTCTGTTGCCCTCTTCTGGACCTTCTCCAGCCCCTCAATGTTCCTGGAGTGAGGAGCTCAAACCTGACTCCAGCATTCCAGCTGTAGCCTCCCCAGTGCCCAGTCCAAGGGGACAATCCCTGCCCTGCTTCTGCTGCCCACACCTGATCCAGGCCAGGCTCTTGGTGGCCTTCTTGGCCACCTGGGCACAGCCTGGCTCACCTCTAGCCACTGTCAAGCAGTACCCCCAGATCCTTTCCCACCATACCCACGTGGGGACACCCTGATGGCTTTTCCATTCCTGCCTTCCCTGCACCACCACCTTCACTTCTTGAAGACTTCCCAGTGGGAATGAGCCAGGAGATGGGATGTGAGAGGAAGGGAAGCACCATGAGGAGATGCTGCACCTCCTGGGTGCATCCCAGCCCACCCAGTGCCTGATGCAGCTCATCCTCCCTGCTCTTCCTGGCTGCAGCAGCCTCACTGCCCATGCTCCATCCATCCATCCACCCATCCATCCATGCATCCATCCACTCATCCATCCACTCATCCATCCACCCATCCATCCATGCATCCATCCACCCATCCACTCATCCATCTCTCCCTCCCTCCCTCCACGACAGGGCTCAGATGGGTTTGGAGCTGCAGAGCAAATCCCCCATGCCCAGCACAGCCACAAGGCTCAGAGGTACCCCCCCAAAACCAGAGTACCCCCCAGAGCTGGGTGCCCAAAGGTCAGCTGTGAGTGATGCAATCTCACCCCCAGCCCTCCCCAAGTTCTGGTGCAGATCCAGGCTCTACCTCAGCCCTTTCCCATGGGAGCAGTGACAGGGACAATCCTCTCCCCCCTTCCCCCTCCCCCCTGCCCTGCTCCGGGCTGGGATTAATTCACTAATGTGCATAAAGTGCTCAGGACTGGGAGTGATTCATGGAGCTGCAAGGCCAGGGGGGATCATTCCAATTATCTACCCAGGACCACGTGAACCCCCAGATGAGCCAATTTCCATCGGAGGAGGCACCGGGAGGAGGCACCGGGAGGGGGCACCGGGAGGGGGCACCGGGAGGGACTCTGCCAGCACTTGCTGGGTTGAAGGAGCTCGACCTTAGCACAGCCAAAGTAGCTCCTTTCAGTCTGACCCCCCCAACAGTTCCAACCTGCTCCCCTCCCGCGGTGCTGGTGCCCACCAGGCCTGGCTCCAGCAGAGCTCAGTGCCCACTGCACAGCTCAGAGCTTTGGCCTCGACTGCCACGGCCAAAGCTCCCTGCCCACACAGCCCCGAGGTGCCCGCAGCAGCTCTGGGGGCACTGAACGCTTCTGGGAAGGTTGAGCTCAGTGCCAGCAGCCTCCTGCTGGAGGAGGGGAGAGACCCCCAGGAGGCTTCAGGAGAAGGAGAGGAGGGAAGGTTTAGCTCAAGGACAGACACCAGCAGCTCCTGTGCTGCACGGAGGAGCATCCACACAGCTCTGCTGCTCCTCCTTGCTCCAGCACAAAGCCTTTGGTGGTGGTGGGGAGGAGGAGGAGAAGCTGCTGGGGGGGAGGCTTCCTAGGGAGGTTACCCCTGAGCCAGGGGCATTCCACCCCCATCCCCTGCGGGGAGAGGAGGGAAATGAAGCCCTGCAAGAGGAGGGGGTGAGGGGGTGGCTCCCATGGCCGGGGGGGCACCAGCTCAGCATCCCTCAGTTGAGCTCTGCAGGGCTGTGCTGCTCTTAGCCGCGGCAGAGCTCTTCCTCCTCTGCAGCACCTTCAGGCAGGAGGTGCCCAAAGCCCTTCCCGAGGAGGAGCAGAGCAGCAGAAGCTTTGCTCTGCCCACCTCAGGTCCTGGCAGAGGCAGAAAGGTCACCTCAGAGAGGGGAGGGCTGCTCCCCACCCCGGCCCTTAGACTGCCTAAAGCTTGAGATGGTTTTGGGGCTCAGGAAGCTTCTGGGGACTCTGCTTTTGACTCTCCAAACCTGCTTCACTCTGCCCTGCCAGGAGGGCACCCAGGGCACCTTCTTCTCCTTGCTTCTAAAGGAAGAAGGAGACCTCAAAGTTCAGCCTGTGCCCAGCAAAGCCCTCAAGAAAGCCACTGCTGGCTTGAGCAAAGCACCAAAACTGAGCTGCTGCCTCTTGGTCTGCTCAGAGACAACCTCCTGGCCCCCAGGAGCTGCTCTTCAGGAGGGCTGGTTGGTTTGGAAGGAGGCTGGCACGAGACTGGCACTGCAGGGCAGCATGGGTGGACTCAAGCATCTTGAAAGTCTCCTCCAAGCAACATGGTTGAGTGATTCTGCCTGCTCTGGGTCACCTCAGCTGCCCTCCAAGTGCCAACAGCTCCTCGCTTGGGCTGCCCCCAGCTTCAGAGGGCTGAGGGAGAGCAGCAGCAAGAGCAAGGTGCCAAGGTATGGAAGCAACAACAAGGTGAAGATGCCAACATGTGAGGAGCAGAAGCAAGGTCGAGATGCCAACAGGTGAGAAGCAGAAGCAAGGTGAAGATGCCAATGTGTGAGGAGCAGTAGCAAGGTGAAGATGCCAATGTGTGAGGAGCAGAAGCAAGGTGAAGATGCCAATGTGTGAGGAGCAGAAGCAAGGTGAAGATGCCAGTGTGTGAGGAGCAGAAGCAAGGTGAAGATGCCAGTGTGTGACACAGGACTTTGCTTCCCCCAAGACCAGCACCTGGCAGGTGCCAATCGTGCCAGGACCAGGGGCAGGGTTCCCTGCTTGCTGCCCACAGCTCCCTGCCAGTCACACCAAGAGTTAAGCAGCTCCTGGAGCTCTCCCTGCCCAGAAGGGCAGAGCAGGTAAAGAATTCCATTTCCATTTCTACAGCCTCTCTGCTCCCAGAGGGCTTCTCAGCCACATGCCCCAGTGCTGCAGTGCAGGTGTTCAGCAGGGGGGGTGGCAGCAACCATCTGGCCTCCAGCAGCACACCCTGAGGGGTGGGGAGGGAGACAGCAGCCAAGGACACGATGGGGAAGAGCTCCTCCAGCAGCTCCAGGTTCAGTGTTACCCTTTAAGGGCTTTTTACAGCTCTGCAGCACATCTAAGCCCAGCAGCAGCAGCAGGGCTGAGCAAAGAGCAACTGAGAAGCCCTCCAGAGAGGCCAAGAGTCAACCTGCTTGGCCAAGACATTGATCCCATGGGGATCTAAGCCAGGAGGGACAGCAGCAGGGCCAGGCACCCACAGAGATGCTGAACAAGACTGGTCCCAGGACTGATCCCTGAGGTGGTTTGTGGAGCACCTGAGGGGACAACAGGGCAGGTCTGGCCCAAAGTGCAGCCAAAACAGAGAGCTGAGGAGTCCTCAGCCTCCCCCAGGCACAGCTCCCCTGGGCTGGGCACTGAGATTCCAGCCCAAACCTAAGCTGGGAAGATTTCAGCAGCCACTTTGCTCCTCCTGAGCAAATCAGACCCAAATGAGGCTCACCAAGGCCAAGCTCTGCACCTGGGGAGGACTGAAACCTGCAGCAGTCCAGGCTGGGAGGTGCCTGCTGGAGAGCAGCAAAGTGCCAAGAGGCCAATGGGGTCCTGGGGGCACTCAGCAGAGTGTGCCCAGCAGATCCAGGGGGGTTCTCCTGCCCCTCTGCTCTGCCCTGCTGAGAGCTCATCTTGAGTGCTGCTGCCTGCAGTTTGGAGCTCCCCAGTTGAAGAGGGACAGAAACTGCTGGAGACAGTCCAAGGGAGGCCTGTGAGGATGAGGAGGGGACTGCAGCTGGGTGATGAGGAGAGGCTGAGGGCCCTGGGGCTGAAGAGTCTGGAGAGGAGAAGCCTGGGAGGGAATTGGATCAATGTCTGTGACTACCTAAGGGCTGGGGCTGGGGCCAGGCTCTGCAGCCAGGAGGGGGAGACAGACCCTGGAGGTCAGGAAGGGGGTGGGGGACAGGCTCTGGGGGGTCAGGCTCTGTTCACTGCTGCCTGGGATAGGACAAGGAGCAGTGGAATGGAAGCTGCAGCTGCACCCTCTGAGTCCCACAGAATACTACCAGTCCCTGCAGGAATCACCCAGGAGGTACATCCCAGCCCCAGCCCAGCCCCATCCTCATCCCCATCCTCATCCCAGCCCAGCCCCATCCTCATCCCCATCCTCATCCCACCCCATCCCCATCCCATCCCATAGACTAGAATCATAGACCCAAGCAGGTTGGCAGAGAGCTCCAAGCTCATCCAGCCCAACCTAGCACCCAGCCCTACCCAACCCACCAGAGCCTGGCACTCAGTGCCCCCAGCCAGGCTTGGCTTCAACACCTCCAGGGACAGAGACTCCACCACCTCCCTGGGCAGCCCATTCCAGTGCCAATCACTCTCTCTGCCAACAACTTCCTCCTCACATCCAGCCTAGACCTGCCCTGGCACAGCTTCAGGCTGTGTCCCCTTGTTCGGCTGCCAGGCCCAACCCCAGCTGGGCACAGCCTCCCTGCAGGCAGCTGCAGGCAGCAATCAGCTCTGCCCTCAGCCTGCTCTGGGCCAGGCTGCACCCCCCCAGCTCCCTCAGCCTCTCCTCACAGGGCTCTGCCCCCTCCCCAGCCTTGCTGCCCTGCTCTGGGCACCTTCCAGCACCTCAACCTCTCTCTGCAGTGCAGGACCCCAGAGCTGGGCACAGCACTCCAGGGGTGCCCTGAGCAGTGCCAGCACAGGGGCACAAGGACTGCCCTGCTCCTGCTGCCCACACTGCTCCTCAGCCAGCCCAGGCTGCCCCTGGCTCTGCTGTCCACCTGGGCACACTGCTGCCTCCTCTGCAGCTGCCACCCAGCACCCCCAGTGCCCTCTCTGCCCACTCTGTGCCCAGCCTGTGGCATTGCTTGGGGTTGCTGTGGCCAAAGTGCAGAACCTGCCCCTGGCCTTGTTCACTCTCATCCCCTTGGCCTGTGCCCACCCACCCAGCCTGGCCAGGTCCCTCTGCAGGGCTCTGCTGCCCTCCACAGCTGCTCCTAGCTTGGTGCCACCTGCAAACTGACTGCTGCTGGACTCAGTGCCCTCATCCAGACCATCAATAAAGAGGTTGAACAGGACTCATCCCATCCCATCGCATCGCATCCCATCCCATCCCATCCCATCCCATCCCATCCCACCCCCCCCGCGGAGCCAGCCGGGACGCGGTGGGTTGGAGGTGCAGTGATCGCCAACTTCCACCGGGCGGAGCGGCCCCAGCCCGGCGCAGGCAGCAGTGGAGGTGATTAAATCGCAGGCGTTAATTAATTACCGCTGCCGAAAAGAGGAGAGAGGCTCCCGGGGGCGATTAGCGGAGGTGGAGCTGGGAAGCGTCAGCGACTCCTGCAGCCGCCGGGTCCGCAGCTATCCCTTGGGAATCTCCTCCCCGGCCCCCGGAGGTAGCTCCCAGAGCAGGGTGGAATCATCCTCAGGTCCCCAGCAGCATTCCCAGCTCTGTGGTGTGACCTTGGGGGAGTCACCGCTCGCGTCCCCACCTCGGCAGGCAGGAGGGAATCAGAGAGGGAAAAGGCTAAATCCATTGGGAAGGTGCTGGGAGAGGAGCTGCCGGCGCCGGGACACGAGTGGGAGCCGTGGAGAGGGGGGAAGAGCTTCTCCAGGTGACCCTGGCTGGGCTGGGGGGAGTGGGCTGGGTGACCTCCACAGGTCCCTTCTGCCCCCCACGATCTCCACAGGTCCCTTCTGCCCCCCACGACCTCCACAGGTCCCTTCCACCCCCCCAGTCTCCAGAGGTCCCTTCTGCCCCCCCAGTCTCCAGAGGTCCCTTCTGCCCCCCATGATCTCCACAGGTCCCTTCTGCCCACCCCCCCAGTCTCCAGAACTCCTTTCTGCCCCCCCCGACCTCCAGAGGTCCCTTCTGACCCCCCCATGACCTCCTGGCTGCCTGATCTGGGAGCTCCTCGCTGGGCAGCGACAATTTATAGGGCGAGAAGAAAAGACCCAACAGGAACCCACCCCCAACCCCCCCTCCCCCCCCCGCCGACACCCAGAGTGGCTCTGCAGGAGTAATTAAATCAAACTGGAGTCAATTAATTCGTCTGCAGGGGCTGAGGAGCTGAGCTCAGGGAGGCTGCATGGGGGAAACCTTCAAACCTGCCTGGACGCTGGCCAGGGCCAGCAGAGCAGCTCCGGCGGCACAGGCGGCGCTGGCAGTGCCAGGTGCCAGCCCCTGAGGCTTCTCTGCTCCCTGCCCAGCCTGGGTGGTGACAGTGAGGAGTCCCTGCGGGTCCCCTGCAGCTGGTGGGGGCCTGCTGGTGCTGTCCCAGTGTGGAGGTGTGGATGGTGCTGGGGAGATGAGCTGGAGCAGCTCAGGAACAGGACCTGGGGGTCTGGGGTGAGGAAAGCTCCACAGGAGCCTGCAGTGTGAGTGCAGCCCAGACACAGCCCTGTGCTGGCTGCAGCCAGAGCAGTGTGGGCACAGGGCAGGGGAGGGGATCCTGCCCCTCGGCTCTGCTCTCCTCAGCCCCCACCTGCACTCCTGGGGGCAGTTCTGGAGCCCCCAGCACAAGCAGGACATGGAAGTGCTGGAGCCAGCCCAGAGGAGGCCACCAAGATGCTGAGAGGGCTGCAGCAGCTCTGCTCTGAGCACAGGCTGAGAGAGTTGGGGTTGTGCAGCCTGCAGAGGAGAAGGCTTCCAGGAGAGCTTGGAGTGGCCTTGCAGGATCTGGAGGGGGCTCCAGGAGGGCTGGGGAGGGACTATGGAGAAGGTCTGGGAATGGCAGGAGGAGGAGGAGGAATGGGTTTGGAGTGGCAGAGACTGAAAGTGGCTGTGAGGAAAGGGCTCTTTAGAGTGAGGGTGGTGAGAGCCTGGCACAGGCTGCCCAGGGAGGCTGTGGAGCAGAGAATCTGCCGCGGGGCAGGGAAGTGGAGCCCCGGGCAGGGAAGCAGAGCCCCGGGCAGGGAAGCAGAGCCCCGGGCAGGGAAGCAGAGCCCCGAGCAGGGAAGAGGAGCCCCCGGGCAGGGAAGCAGAGCCCCCGGGCAGGGAAGAGGAGCCCCGGGCAGGGAAGCAGAGCCCCGGGCAGGGAAGAGGAGCCCCCGGGCAGGGAAGAGGAGCCCCGGGCAGGGAAGAGGAGCCCCGGGCAGGGAAGCAGAGCCCCGGGCAGGGAAGCGGAGCCCCGGGCAGGGAAGCGGAGCCCCGGGCAGGGAAGCAGAGCCCTGGGCAGGGAAGCAGAGCCCCGGGCAGGGAAGCAGAGCCCTGAGCAGGGAAGCAGAGCCCCGGGCAGGGAAGCAGAGCCCCGGGCAGGGAAGAGGAGCCCCGGGCAGGGAAGCAGAGCCCCGGGCAGGGAAGCAGAGCCCTGAGCAGGGGAGCAGAGCCCCGGGCAGGGAAACAGAGCCCCGGGCAGGGAAGAGGAGCCCCGAGCAGGGAAGCAGAGCCCTGAGCAGGGAAGCAGAGCCCCGGGCAGGGAAGCAGAGCCCCCGGGCAGGGAAGAGGAGCCCCGGGCAGGGAAGCAGAGCCCCGGGCAGGGAAGAGGAGCCCCCGGGCAGGGAAGAGGAGCCCCGGGCAGGGAAGCAGAGCCCCGGGCAGGGAAGAGGAGCCCCCGGGCAGGGAAGCAGAGCCCCGGGCAGGGAAGCGGAGCCCCGGGCAGGGAAGCAGAGCCCCGGGCAGGGAAGCAGAGCCCTGAGCAGGGGAGCAGAGCCCCGGGCAGGGAAGCAGAGCCCCGGGCAGGGAAGAGGAGCCCCGGGCAGGGAAGCAGAGCCCCGGGCAGGGAAGCAGAGCCCTGAGCAGGGGAGCAGAGCCAGTGCGGCGCTGTCTGCAGGGCTGCCATCAGTCGGAGGGTGTCGGCGCTGGGGTCATTAAGCTTTTAAAAGGAGATCGGCAGCAGCAGGAGAGGGAAAAGGGGAAGGGGGGGAGGATAGAGAAAGAAATCCCGAGCGTTTGCCTATTTTTGTCTCCGGGAAGAGCCACCTGTTTTATGGGCGCGGGGAGATTGATGGGGACATTAACGCGGCGCTGCTGCTCCCACCCTGATGAGCTTCTCAGTGACCCTCTTCTCCCTCCAGATTTATGGCTCCTTGCAGCAGACGACTGCAGAGGGCTCCAGCTCCGAGCTCTGCCTGCCTCCAGCCTGCACCCAGAGCCTCCCCAGCGGGGGCAAACCTGGATTTCTTTTGGGTTTATTCCCCCCCCCCCCTCAGAGTCACCTCAAGGTCTGGATTCGTTTCCCTCCCCAAATCACCTCAGGAACTGGATTCTGTTTCTCCCTCCCAGGACCTGGATTCTTTTTGTTCCCCCCCCTAATATATTCACCCCAGGATCTGGATTCTTTCCCCCTCCCCTCCCAAAAAATCACCCCAGGATCTGGATTCCTTTTGTTTCTCCACCTCAGGTTCTGGATTCTTTTGTGTTTCTTCCCCCCCCCCCCAAAAAAAAAAGCATCTCAGGAGCTGAACTCTTTCTATTCCCCCTCCCAAAATCACCTCAGGAGCTGAACTCTTTCTATTCCCCCTCCCAAAATCACCTCAGGAGCTGAACTCTTTCTATTCCCCCTCCCAAAATCACCTCAGGAGCTGAACTCTTTCTATTCCCCCTCCCAAAATCACCTCAGGAGCTGAACTCTTTCTATTCCCCCTCCCAAAATCACCTCAGGAGCTGAACTCTTTTTATTCTCCCTCCCAAAAGTATCTCGGGAGCTGAACTCTTCTCATTCCCCCCCAGAATCATCTCAGCAGCTGAACTCTTTCTATTCCCCCTCCCACCCCCACCTTGCCACCTGCCCAAAGGTGCCCACTTTGCCCCAGCAGGTCAGGTTTAGTGTGGGGGGAGGGAAGCAAATTCTCTCTTCCCCTCTTCCCAGCACCCAGCTGAAGATTGCTGGCACCGAGGACCTGTGTGTGGAGGAGAAGCTTTGCAGGGATCATCTTCAGGAAACCATTAACAGCCTCCCTGGAGCTTCTCTCTGGATTTACAGACCTGCCAACCCCCCCTTCCCCCCCAAGGAAAGCCAAAGGAAAAGCCTTTCTGTCCCCAAACTGCCCTCCCCACCTGCCATTTGCACCACCTCAGGCTTGTGGCTCCCTCCCATCACCACCTCCTTTGTTGCTCCTCCCAGCAGCCAGCCCCAACCCTCCATGGAAATCAAGTGCAAGGAGCAGACAGAGCCCAAGCTGGATGGCAGCAGCTTTTATACCCCCCCACCCCCCAGAATCCTTCTCAGCCCTCCCTATCCACCCTCATCTACACTCCTAACCCATTCCGGGTCCAAAATTCCCCTTCCCCCCCCCCCAGCTGGGTGATGATTCAGCGATGGGGGAGAAAGATACAGCTGAGGGCACCAAAATCTCTTCCTCTGCATCCTTAGGGGGGTTTGGGGAAGGAGAAAGATACAGCTAAGGGCACCAAAATCTCTTCCTCTGCATCCTTTGAGGAGGTTTGGGGGAGGGAAAGGGAGAAAGATACAACTGAGGGCACCAAAATCTCTTCCTCTGCATCCTTTGAGGGGGTCTGGGGGAGGGAGAGGGAGAAAGATACAACTGAGGGCACCAAAATCTCTTCCTCTGCATCCTTAGGGGGGTTTGGGAGAGGGGAGGGAGAAAGATACAGCTGAGGGCACCAAAATCTCTTCCTCTGCATCCTTCGAGGGGGTTTAAGCTTCTTTTTTTTCCCTTTCCCACCTCCTTTTATAGGCTGCAGATGATAAAATTTCACAGTCAGAGCAGGGGAAAAAAAAAAAGCCCAAACCCAACAACCTCATTTCCATTTTCTTCTGCAGCTTCCAAACGATGAAGGTTTTATGGCAAACATCACAGGAGCCTCTTAAAAAGGCAAAAAAAGAAGGGGGGGGGGGAGGGAAGAGGAGCGAGAGAAGTCCTCAACAATTGGTTTCTACCCCCTAAAAGGGAAATAAAAGTGGGGCTGGAAGCATCCCTACCCCCTCACACTGACATAAAACCTGGGATTGAGTTAGGGAATGAGCTGATTAACCAGGATCTGGAAGGCAGATCCAGGAGCAGAAGGTGCTGGCAGGGATGCTGAGCAAGGAGGAGTTTGCAGCTGCAGCCTTTGGTGGTGCTGGACATGAGGAACTGTTTGACTGAGTGGAGTGCTGGAGGGTGGAGAGGGAGAGGAGGACAAAAGGGAAGGGCTTTGAGTTGCCCCAAGGGGGAGGTTTAGGTTGGGCAGGAGGAATAATTTCTGCCCCTTGAGGGTTGTCAGAGCCTGGCCTGGGGCTGCTCAGGATGGAGTCTCTGACCCTGGAGGGCCTGAGATGTGCTGAGGGTCATGGTTTGGTGCTGCCCTGGCAAGGGTTGGACTCTGTGAGCCTGAAGATCTCTTCCAACCAGCACAGCTCCATGGCTCTTTTGGTGCTTTGGCTCCAGGACCCAGTGCTGCAGGCCAGAAAATGCTCTGGACCAAGGTGAGGACCTGGGGCAGGCAGGAGGGCAGCAGAGAGGAGAGCAGAGAGGCAGGAGGCAGCCCAGGAGCACATCCCCAGGCCGAGGTGTCACTGCTCTCCATGCAGCCTCTCCTGCTCCTTAGTTAAGCTCAGAGCCTTCCAATGCCTTTTTCTGGAGCAGCTACCCTCAGAAATCAGCTTTTTTGTTTTGGGGGGGTGAGGTACCCAGAGAGGGACTTGAGTGGTTAACCACCTAGTGCCAGGGGCTGGCTGACTGGATAGGGCTGGGGGATAGGGTGGGCTGGATGAGCTTGGAGCTCTCTTCAGCCTGGTTAATTCTATGACTCCATGACCCCATGACTCTATGACCCTAGCATTCTATGACTCCATGGCTCCATGCCTCTATGACTCCATGACCCTATGACTCCATGACCCTATGTCTCTATGATTCCATGACTCCATGACTCTATGGCTCTATGACTCTATGACTATGATTCTAGGACTCCATGGCTCTACAACTCCATGATTCCACAACTCTATGACTTCATGACTCTATATGGCTCTATGACTCTACCACTCCATGACTGCATGACTCTATGGCTCCATGACTCTAGGACTATGACTCTATGACTCCATGGCTCTATATGGCTCTATGACTCTACCACTCCATGATTCCATGACTCTATGACTCCATAACTCTCTATGGCTCTATGACTCTACAACTCCATGAGATTCCATGACTCTATGTGGCTCTATGACTCTACCACTCCATGGTTCCATGACTCTATACCTCCATGGCTCTATGATTCTGGCACCCACAAAACCTTTTTCTCTCCCCCCCCCTCCCAACAACCCCTGACGCAGCAGCCCCTCCACCCCTTCTCCTTACCCCAGCCAACATTCCCCACTTCAAGACCCCCCAGACCCCCCCCAAAACTCCTCCACACTGCCCTCCCCAACCCCATCCCTATCCAAGCTCCTTTGGCACTCTTCCTTCTGCAGCCTCTTTCTTCCCCTGCCCTGCTTTAATTTACAGCTCCTTTTTTGCACCGCTGCAAAACCTCTCCCAACCCCAACTCCTTTTCCACCACCTCCTCCTCCTCCTCTTCCCTCAAATCAGCCTTTTATTGGTGAGATGTTTGCTCTCAGGGGGCAATTTGAGGCCTTTTTAATGTTTTCCCTTGTTTTAAGCCAGCAAATAAAACAAATGATTGGAGGCAAAGCAGCTGCTGCAAGCAGCGAGGAAGAGCCACGGAGCTGCTGCTGCTCCGCTGGCGTCGTTAAGCAGGTGGTGACTAAAGAGAGGCTGCTGCTGCCTCCCAGAATGGCTGAGGCTGGAAGGGAGCTCAAAGCTCAGCCAGTTCCAACCCAGCCCCTGAAACGGGCAGGGATACTTGCAACTAGAACAGGTGGCTCAAGACCTCATCCAAAGCTGCTCCTTGAACACCTCCAGGGAGGTTGTGGAGCACAGAATCACCCAATGTGATCAAAGATCACATTGGGTGATTCTGTGCTCCACAACCTCCCTGGGCAAAGCTGTGCCAGGGGCTCAGCAGCCTCACTGTCAAGACTCCTAATATCTAGTTTCAATCTCCCCTCTGCCAGTTTAAATCCATTCCTCCCCTTCCTTATTACAAGAGCTTGTCAGTAATGGCTCAAGACCTCATCCAACATGGTCCTTGAACACCTCCAGGGAGGTTGTGGAGCACAGAATCACTCAATGTGACTGAAGAAGCTTTGTTGAGGACCTTCTAGAGCTGAGAGTGAGGACCTCTTGGAGCTGAGAGAGAGGACCTCAAAGCTGAGAGTGAGGACCTCAGAGCTGAGAGTGAGGACCTCTTAGAGTTGAGCAGGGACCTCTTAGAGCTGTGAGGACCTTTCAGAGCTCAGAGTGAGGACTTTTTAGAGCTGAAAGTGAGAACCTTTTAGAGCTGAGTACCTCTTAGACCTGAGAGTGAGGACCTCCTGGAGCTGAGAGTGAGGACCTTTAAGACCTGACAGTAGATTTTGGGCTTCTTTGTGGTTCCATTTGCCCAACACTCCCCAGACCTTTGCTTTAGCTTAAATTCTTCCAGGTGGCATCGACAGAGAAAAGAGGAAGGCAGAAAAAAATCCTCTCCCCCAACTCCCACCCTTGCTGCCCTCCTGCCTGCCTTCCCCCAGACCTTGCCCTGTTCTTTATGCACTGAGAAGCCCCCAGAGTGGCCCTTTTTTTGTGTTCTCTCCTTCCCTTTGTGCAGCAGCAGGGGAAGGCAGCAGCTGTGCAAAGGGTCCCCCCCCCTCCACCCCCCAACCTTCACGGATCTGCTTCCTCCTGCAGCAAAGAGCTGCTTGACACAAACGTGGTTATGGTGGTGGGGGGGTGCAGGAGGGTGTCAGGGTGGATTTTGCTCCTCAGCACAAGAACTGGGTCTGATCCTTCTCCAGCTCCACATCTCCTTCCTCAGCAGTGGAGAGAAATCGATTTGCTGTGAGTTGCTTTTACACCTCACACCCCCCCCCCCCCCGGCCCCAAAGCCAAACTGGCTCCATCCTTCCCACACCTCACATCCCCTCCTGCAGCAAAGAGCAGTGAATCCCTTTATTAGGAGCTCCTCCAGCTCAGCCCAGCACTCAGCTCTCCAAAGGAAGGCTCTGATGCAAAGCAGCACGGAGCAAGGGGAGGAATTTTTTACCCCCCCCTCAAAGCTTAAACCAAGCCCAAAACGCGGCCAGGGCTCTGCCTGCCGCCAGCGGCTTCGCTTTCGACTCATCGAATCGCAACGAAAGGACCTGAACTGCGGCGTGCAGGGTCGGGGGCGGGGGGGGTTTGCCACCCTGCTCTGCAGCAAAGCAGCTGCCGGAGGGGGTTTTCCTCCCCCGCCGGTGCTCCAAGGACAGGGCAGCTCCTGGCTCCCGGGAGCCGCAATCGCTCCCCAGCGCCGCGCCGCAGCCGCACCGGCGGAGATGCCGCAGAGGGCGGAGCGGCTGCCGGCGGCCAACAAAGCCCAAACCAGGAGCTTTGGGAGCGAAGGAAAAAGGGGAGGGGGTGAGGGGATGTGAGCTGCGGGGGGGGGAATTTTAGCTGCTTTAAGCCATCGGCCAGAGCCGGCCCCAGCTGCCTCTTCGGGTCCCTGCAAAGCTCATTTGTGTCTGTCGGGGTTGGGAGAAGCGAAGGGACTCGAGGGAAGGCAAACGGAGATGTGGGAATGAAGGGATGGGGAGGGGGAAATGTGATGGGAATAAAGTGATGGGAATGGGGAAATTAAAGGGGGGGGGGAGAAAAGAAGGGGGGAATGGACAAAATAATGTGGGAAGTGGTAAAAGGCAGGAATTGACCAAAGGTGGGAAGTGATAAAAGGTGGAAATTGATAAAGGAATGTTGGAATTGGCAAATTAATGTGGGAATGGATCAAAAACAATGTGGGAATGGATAAAATAATATGGAAATGGATAAAAGAATGTGGGAATTGGCAAAATAATATGGGAATGGGTAAAAAAGAATGTGGGAATGGATGAAATAATATGGGAATGGATAAAAGAATGTAGGGATTGATAAAATGTGGGAACAGATAAAAGACTGGGAATTGGCAAAAGAATGTGGGAATTGATAGGTGGGAAGTGATAAAAATGTGGGAATAGGTAAAATAATGATGGGATTGGCATAAGAATGTGGGAATTGACAAAAGGTGGGGATTGATAAAAGAGTGTTGGAATAGATGTGGGAATAGATAAAATGTGGGAATTGGCAAAGGAATGTGGGAATTGATAAAGGAATGTGGGAATAGATAATGTTGGAAGTGGCAAAAAGTGGGAATTGATAATGTTGGAATTGATAAAATGGGGAAATAGCTAAAAGAATGTGGGAATTGGCAAAGGAATGTGGGAATGGATAAAAGAATGTGGGAATAGAGAAAATAATGTGGGAATTGGCCAAAGAATGTGGGAATTGATAAAGGAATGTGGGAATAGATAATGTTGGAACTGGCAAAAGGTGGGAATTGATAACATTGGAATTGATAAAACATGGGAATAGGTAAAAGAATGTAGGAATTGATAAAAGAATGTGGGAATAGAGAAAAGAATGTAGGAATTGATAAAAGGTGGGAATAGATAATGTTGGAATTGGCAAAAGGTGGGAATTGATAATGTTGGAATTGATAAAACAGGGAAACAGCTAAAAGAATGTGGGAATTGGCAAAGGAATGTGGGAATGGATAAAATAGGGGAATAGATAATGCTGGAAGTGGGAAAAGGTGGGAATTGATAATGTTGGGATCGATAAAAGGTGGAAACAGCTAAAAGAATGTGGGAACTGGCACGGGAATGTGGGAATTGGCCAAAGGTGGGACCCAAAGCAGGGCTGAGGCTTGCTGCTCGCTGCTCACCCCACGGAGGGGCGAAGGGAAACTTCTCCTTGCCAGCCCAAGCAGCTCCCTCGGCTGCACCTTGGCGGGGGGAAGGAGCCCAGGCCGTGCCCCCCCCCCCCCCGCCCCGCTTTGGCTCTATTGACTTTTCCTGCCCTTCACACACGAAGGTGACAGAAAATTCAACCCGAACCTGAGGTGAGGACACCGCAAAGAGCTTCGGCGCTTGGGGAAGGAGCTGCCTGCCCCCGGCACGAAGGATTCAGCACTCCCTCAGCCACCAGCGGAGAAAGGGACCTCAGGAAGGTGCATCGCTGCAGGGAGGCTTCGAACGACAACAAAGCCCCCCCCCGAAGCCAACAACTTCGTCCTCAAAAGGTGTGGGAACGACTCCAGCAGCCGCGAAAAACCCTGAGCTCAAAAAGAGAGGAGGCAAAAATTCCCTGCCCAGCGCAGTGCCAGCTTAGCCTGCACCCCAAGATCCCTCTCTCGTTTCCTAACCAAGCCTGCTCCTTCCCAAGCCCTCCCGAACCTTTCTCCTTTGCTGTACGAGGGGACCAGGAGCAGCGTTTGCTGAGATCAGCCCAGGTTAAACTCACGGCAGCCACGAACCTCACTCGTGGGCTCAGACCCTGGGCTCGGCAGCTTCTCTGCTGCAGTTCAGCTCAAGCCCAACAAAGCAGCTCGGGGGTGGCTTTCATTCGCAGTTAATAAAAGAGCCCCCGGCTCGATTTACGGCTCCGTGCTGGCAGGCAGACGCCGTTTGCATCGCTGATGGGAAAGCAGGAGCTGGAGGTGAGGAGCTGCCTGGGATCGGTTTGCTCCCAGCTCAAACTCTGCGGTTGTGAAAGTGCCTTAAATCAAAAGGAGAAGGAACCATCGCCCCCTGCCCCATCCCCTCCCTCTCCCTGGCTATTTTTGCAGCCCTGATCACGTTCCTCACCTCCTTCCCTCCCTCCTCACTCTGCTGCAGAAAGGGGAAACCAACCCAGCACCTGGGAAGGAGCAGGACACAGCTCGGGGGGGGGGGGGGGTTGGGGAAGAAACAGCAAAGCCTCAGAAATGTCAATCGCTGCGAATTCGGCAGCGGCTGAGAAGCTCCAAATCTGCCTCTGGGGGCTTCGATGGGGGCACAGCCAAGTGGTGCTGCTGGTGTGGGGTGTGCAAGGAAGGGGTCTGGGATGTGCAGGGGGATGTGAGATGCCCACAGGGTCTGGGATGTGCCTCTGTGACTCTCATTTCTCTGCCTCTGTCACTCTGGTTTCTTTGCTTCTGTGACTCTGATTCTCCTGCCCCCCTGCCCCTCATTCCTCTGCCCTGTTTCCCCTGCCCCCCTGCATCTCCTTCCCCCCCTGCCTCCCTCCCTGCTTCTGCCACATTTTGAGGCATCCTTGGCCACTCTGCAGCCTCAGCAGCAGGTCTCTAAGAGGAGGGAAGGGAAAAGCCTGCAGCTGGTTCTTGAAAGCCAAGCACTTCTTCATGTTAATTGCTGCTGCTGCTGCAGCAGCCTGGATGGCAAAGGCATCCTAAGGAGGGCTCTCTGGAGAACAAACATTCCCCCAGAACAGGAATGCCAAAGGAGCTGCCAAACCCCCCCGAGCCAAAGCCCAGACCTCAACCAGAAACCCTCAACCACGAAAGGCACCACCTGGGGCTGCAGTTCCTGAGAGCAATTCGTGCTGGGAAGCAATCACCACCCCCCCACCCCCACCCCACCCCCCCAGACACACCAAATCTGGGAGGGTTGGAAGGGAACAGAGCTGAACCTGCAGCTCTCAGAGCCCTTCTGCCAGGCAGCTTCTGCCAGGGCACTGCACCAGCCTCACCCACAGCAGACAGCCCTGCCCGGGGGCTCTTCCACCTCTCCCTCAGCCCCTGCCCAGGATGGCTTTGGTGGAAGAGGATGTCCCAGCTTGTGGCTGGCTGTGTGTAGGAGGGAAAAGCTGCTTTGACCTCCCCCCTCAGCCCTTTTTCCAAGAGGAGGGAGAGGAGGGAGAGACAGCAGAGCTTTGCCCACAGACCTGCCCAGGGTTTGCTGCCTTCCCTCCAGCCTCCCAACCTAAAGGGCCTAAGGGGATCCCTGCACCAAACCCAGCAGCCCAAGATCAAGGTGAAGACCTCACAGGTGTCGGCAAGCTCTAGAGAATGGCTTGGAAGGGACCTTGAAGATCATCCAAGTCCCAACCCCCACCTCTGCCATGGGCTGCTGGGTTGGAACTGGATGATCTTCAACCAGCTCAAGTTCCAGAAGCACCTGCAAAAGGGCAGCAGAGAGCAAGGATGTGGCCAGGAAAAGGGACTGGGACTCCTCCAGGGCTAGTTCCACTTTTCCTGGCCATGCTCCAGCACAGGAACTGAGTGCTGCAGCCACCCTGCCTCTGTGGCACTGCAGCAAGCACCCAGGGGTTATTTTTAACCTCAGGGGTGGGAGGAGGAAGAAAGGCAGCAAAAGAGAGGAATTAAACAGCACCCAGAGTGGGGAGGGCTGAAAAAAATCAAGCTCCAAGTAAAGGGACACACAGGCAGAGCTGCTCAGCACCATCCTGCCCTGCAGTGTGAGGCCAGCACACTGCAGCAGTGCTACTGAAGAGGGCAGTGAGGGAGGATTTGGGGTGCTGAGGGAGGATTTGGGGTGCTGAGGGAGGATTTGGGGTGCTGAGGGAGGGAGAAACCTGCACAAAGGAAAGACCTCAACCCCCCCCCCGGCAAGGGTAGCTCCAGGAGCTGTGAATCCACCAGGCTGAGCCTTGGCTACTCTCTGCAGAGCCCTAGGGGGTGGTGCTCAGCACACCAAAAGCTCCCAGCAGGGTAAGACCCCCAGCTCCTAATTAATCCCTAATGGTCCAGAGGGTCCCAATCCCTAATTAGTCCTTAATCAGCGAGAGAGAGATGCAAAAAGCTCATCCTGAGCAGAGAGAAGGGAAGCAAAAAGCTCATCCTGAGCAGCCAGAGAGGGATGCAAAAAGCTCATCCTGAGCAGCCAGAGGGGGATGCAAAAAGCTCATCCTGAGCAGAGAGAGGGGAAGCAAAAAGCTCATCCTGAGCAGCCAGAGAGGGATGCAAAAAGCTCATCCTGAGCAGCCAGAGAGGGATGCAAAAAGCTCATCCTGAGCAGAGAGAGGGGAAGCAAAAAGCTCATCCTGAGCAGCCAGAGGGGGATGCAAAAAGCTCATCCTGAGCAGAGAGAGGGGAAGCAAAAAGCTCATCCTGAGCAGCCAGAGAGGGATGCAAAAAGCTCATCCTGAGCAGAGAGAAGGGAAGCAAAAAGCTCATCCTGAGCAGCCAGAGGGGGATGCAAAAAGCTCATCCTGAGCAGCCAGAGGGGGATGCAAAAAGCTCATCCTGAGCAGCCAGAGGGGGATGCAAAAAGCTCATCCTGAGCAGCAGCCTCAAAACTGGCAGAGGCTCCCACAGCCATTTCCACCCCAGGCAGCAGGATCTGTGCCGGGGTCCAGCGAGTCCCTTTGGCTTCCAGGCTCTACTTTGGGACGAAAGGAATTCAGAGCCTGCGTCCAGAGCCACTGGAAGGGAATTCGGAGCACGCCGCAGAGCCATGCTGCAGTTGACAGCCAGGAGCGCCGAAGCCCACACGTGCCTCAAATGCAAAGCAGGCAGGGGAGGGAGGAGGGAGCTGAAGGCAGAGAGGAAAAGAGCAGGGACAAGGCAAAGGGAACCCAAAAGAGGATTTTCAGCTTCCAGGAAACGTTGCTATTAAATAATATTTAAGTCTTAATTATATTTTAAAGCAGCTATTTTACACCAGCAGCAGAGAGAAAGAGGAGGAGGAGGGGGGGGGGGGGAGGAAGGAGCTCTAGTTAAAGGTCTGTCAACATTTCCATTTCCAAGCTTCATTTCCAGGCCTGGGAGGGGAGAGAGGGGAGAGAGGGAGGGGAGGGGAAGGGGGGGGGTTATAATTTGGCCATAAAAATTCATTCTAGGCTGGAAGTTGGCAGAGAGGATGAGGTGGGGGGTGGGGGTGGGGGGGAATTTGCTGAGCCCAGGAGCTGTATTTTTTATGATCCAATTTGGTTTAAATTGGTTTGGCCATTTTTAAGTTATAGGAGTGGTAAAAAAGGAAAGAGAAGAAGGGGGGGGGGGGGGGGGGGGGAAGGGAGAGAGAAAAAAACCTCCAGCAACGTTTCCTGCTTTCTGATTCCTCCTCCCAGCCTGCAAAATTAGCTTCAGACCCACCCCACGATGAGGTTTATTTTTTGGGGGGGGGGGTTGTGGGGGTGTTTATTTTCCTCTGCCCCTAATTAATTGGCTCCTCCAAGCCCTTAGCTCGGAGGTGGCATCGGTCAGGGCTCGTCCCTGGCAGCTCGCAGAGGGGACAGGGGGGAAAAGAAAAGCAGCTTTGAATTGGGAGCTAAACAATTAAAGCTGCAAGGGACCAGGAACCTTCATCCCCCTCTCCTCTTCCTCTCCTCCCAGCCTTCAGCTGAGAGGTTCCTTGCTAAGAAGCCTTTTTTTGTCCCAGCTCCTGCAGCAGCAAAGGACAAAGCTGCAGCCGCGGAGGCAGCAGGAGCAGGGCAGGAGCTGGGCACCGCAGGAGCTTCTTTCCCCTTCTCCATCATCTCCACCTCCCAAGCAGCTCCAGTTTATGGCTCCTCGAACCACTTGGGTGCAGTAGGGACACGACTGCTACGTGACTCTGCAGCCTAACGACAGGCAGGGGCTCGGCTGTGCCCGAGCAGCACAACAAAGCTCAGGGTTTGTGTCGGTGGCTTTTTGTTTCCTCCCCTCCCTCTCCTCCATCCTCCTTTCGTCCTTAACAGGCAGGAGCTGAGCTGGGAGAAGGTGGGGGGAGGAAGGGAGAGGGGAGAGGAAGCTACCCAAGGAGGGGTTACACTTTGAGGGGTGGCTTGGAGGAGGCTGAGGAAGGAGCTCAGGAATGCTGGGGAAATAATCAAGGCTGAGTGGCAGGAGGATGGGGGCAGGATTGGTGGTCCTGGTCCCCTGCTCTGCCCCAGGGAGGTCACAGCTGGAGCAGCTGGGGCCAGGTTTGGCTTTCCCCAGATCAAAGGAGGCTGAGAAGTAGTGGAGAGAGGGTGGGAAGGTGCTGAGGGGCCTGGAGCAGCTCTGTGAGGAGCAGAGGCTGAGAGCCTGCAGCAGAGCAGCCCCAGAGGGCATCTGAGCAGTGCCCAGCAGGAGCTGGAGGAGCTGTGGGGGGCAAGAGCCTGGGGCCAGGCTCTGCTGAGTGGTGCCCAGGGCCAGGACAAGAGGCACAAAGTGGCACCCAGGAGGAGAAAGTTGTTCGGTGTGAGGCTGCTGGAGGCCTGCAGCAGCTGCCCAGGGAGGCTGTGGAGTCTCCTTCTCTGCAGAGCTTCCAACCTCTGCCCCCAGGCTCTGTGGCCCTGGGCAAGCTGCTGGGTGGTGCCCTGCTGGAGCAGGGTGGGGCTGGCACTGGGTCCCTTCCCACCCCCTCCATACTGAGGCTTGGGAAGTTTTCTGCCTCTTTTAATCCCAACAACTCATCTGGGATGCTCTGAGGACGTTCAGGCAGGGACAGAGCCCAGGCTCAATCCTGGGACTGGGGAAGCTGAACCTTGCCTGGAGCTGGGAGGGAGCTCCAGGTCCAAAGCTGCTGCAGTGGTAAAGCCTCACAGCAAACTGCAGAGAGAGCAGGCAGAGGGAGCTGGAGGTGCTCAGCCTGGGGAGGGAAAGGCTCCAGGGAGGGGAGGGAAAGGCTCCAGGGAGGGGAGGGAAAGGCTCCAGAGGAGAGGAGGGAGGAAAAGGCTCCTGGGTTAGGGGAGGGAGGAAAAGGCTCCCAGGGAGGGGGGGAGGACATCACCCCCAGAGAGGGGATAGACTGAAGCTGCAAGAGGGCAGAACTGAGGCTGGAGCTGAGGCAGAAACTCCTTCCAGTGAGGGTGGGAGGCAGTGGCAGAGGCTGCCTGGGGAGGCTGTGGATTCCCTCTCCCTGGAAGCCTTTGGATGACCTGGGCTGGGGAGAGCTGTCCCTGCTGACGGGAGGGGGGTTGGAAGGAGATGATCTTGAAGGTCCTTCCCAACCTGAGCCATTCTCTGCATCTCTAAATCTCTTTCCTCTCCTGCTTTGGATTCTCCAAGCTCCCAAATCCCCACCTTGAGCTCCAGGCCCCACCATTTGTTGCCTCATATATTAGAGAGCAATAGAGATTGAAGGGATAATGGTGATGGCAGCAGAGTGTCCACAGCAATAAAAGTCCTCCTCAGCTTGCTTAAATGCTGAGGCCTCCATCCCATAAACATTATTTCTATTATATGACAAGATAAGAGGCTCCAATAAACCACCCTGAGAAGGAGGAGGGGGAAAAAAAGGAAGCTCCTGGAAGAGAAAAAACCCAAAGCAGCTCTGGGCTGTCTTGGGGAGGAGATGCTGAGAGAGCAGCAGCAGCTTGGTGGTACCCAGAGGGGAAGGGGAGAAGCTGGGAGAGGAAAGGAAAGGATGGAGGGGGGGGGGGGGGGGATGGAATGAGGAGGGGGTGAGGAGGGGTTGGGGCAGCTGGGAAAAGGAGCAGGATGAGGAGTGGGCTTGGGAGGGATCTGGAGGATCAGCAAGCTCCAAGCCCCCTGCCGTGGGCTGGATGAGCTTCAAGCTTCCAGCAGCTTTGGCTGCTCAGGGCCTGAGCCCAGCTGGGCTTGGACAGCCCCAGGCAGGAGACAGCCCCAGGCTGAGAGGAGAGAGAGGAGAGAGAGGAGAGAGAGGAGAGAGAGGAGAGAAGGAGCACAGAGGGATGGGAGGGACCTCAGAGGTCATCTCCTCCACCCCCCCCAGCACGGGCAGGGACAGCTCTCAGCCAGCCCTGGCTGCTCAGGGCCTCAGCCAAGCTGGGCTTCAGCACCCCCCAGGCAGCCACAGCCTCCCTGGGCAGCCTGGGCCAGGCTCTCAGCACCCTCCCACTCAGCAGCTTCCTCCTCACAGCCACCCCAGGCCTCCTCTCCCTCAGCTCCAGCCCCTGCCCCCTTGGCCTGGCTCCAGACCCCCTCAGGCAAAGTCTCTCTGCAGCCTTCCTGCAGGATCCCTGCAGGGACTGCAAGGCAGCTCCAGGCTCCTGCTGGAGCCTTCTGCTCTGCAGCCTGCACCCCTCCAGCTCCCCCAGCCTGGCCCACAGCAGCTTCAGCCTCCTCTCAGGGAGCTGGGGAGCCCCCCAGGAGCTCTCCCCTCAGCCTCCTCTTCTGCAGCCTCACCACCCCAGCTCCCTCAGCCTTCTTCTCCAGACCCTTCTCCTCCTCCTCCTCCTCCTCCTCCTCCTCCTCCTCCTCCTCCTCCTCCTCCTCCTCCTCACCCTTCTCCTTCTCCTCCTCCAGACCCTTCCCCAGCTCCATTGCCCTTCTCTGGCTCTGCTCCCCTCCCTCAATACCCTCCTGGCAGTCAGGAGCCTATACTTGACCCCAAGATTCCAGCTGTAGCCTCCCCAGTGCCCACTCCAGGGGCAGAACCATCTCCTTCCTCATCCTCAGGGCAGAACCTGCCCTCCAAGCCCTCAGCCAGAGATGTGCCACCTGTCCCCTTGGAGGAGAAATCAGACCAAGAGAGGAATCCCTGCCAGGAGCCCTGCCAGGGGCACATTTAGAAGGCAGCTGTGGCCTGCAGAGAGGTTGCTGGGAAGGGATCAAGTCCAGGAGCCAAAAATAAAGCCCCTTCAGGACCTAGCAACCACAACATGTTTACAGCCCCACTCCCAGCCCCCCCCCGGGCTGTGCTGACACTGGGAGGGGGTGGGGGCACAGAGGGAGACCTGCTGGGCTATTTTGGGCAGCCTCATTCCCCTCTTTCCTCTTCTCACTTCCCTGCAAAGTTTATTTCCCAGCTTCTTCCTCCACCAAGCAGTGGAAAAGGAGGAAGGGGGAAGAGAGGGCAGGGAGGAGAAAGGCTGAAGTTGGAGCCAGCTGCAGCTGAGGGTTCAAAGAAGCAATAGCAGGGGTGGGGAGGAAAAAAATCACCCAGTGGGGGTTGGAGCCTCCTGTCCAAAGCACTTGGGCTGCATTCCCCTTCTCCAGGGTCCTCCCCAGTGCCACATTCCCAGGGGACAGATGCCTGCTTTTAGCTAGAGTGTCCTGTGCCCGAGCTGGCAGTGCCAGCCTGGAGCTCATCCAACAGGAGACTGCTCCACAGGGCAGGAATCTGCAGGGATACAACCAGCAGAGGGTCAGGAAGGAGGGAATGGAAGGGGAAGGGGAAGGGGAAGGGAGAAGAGGAGGAAAAGCTGGAGAAGGGACCTAGGAGAGGCAGGGGGCAGGGTCTGAGCCAAGATGTGTGGAGCCTGAGGAGACCATGGCAGGGAGATGGGAGTTAGGTATCTCCAACCTCCCCTTAGATGACCTCCAACCTCCCCCCCAAGGTCACCTCCAACCCTCCACCAGATGACCTCCAACCTCCCCCCAGACCAGGCAGGTGCCCATGGCAGTGGGCACAGAAGGAGGTCACCTTCAAGGCCCCTTCCAACCCAGCCCACTCCTGGAGGCCAGGACCTGAGGAGCAGCAAACACTTGGAGAGCTCAGCACAGCACCAGCAAGGGTCTGGTGCCCAGCAGCAGTGCCCAGCAAGGTGCCACTGCCTGGCAGCTGCAGCTGAGCAGGTGCAGGCTGCAGAGGGAAGGCAGCAACTGCCCTGGGCAGGCAGAGCAGGAGGAAGCAGGCAGAGAGGCAGGTTGGGTGCAGAGGGGCTGAGAGCAGCCCTGGAGAAGCCTTGGGGCTGCTGGGGGAGGAGAAGCTCCCCAGGAGCTTCCCTGCAGGCCAGAAGGCAGCTGAGGTCTGGGCTGCAGGCAGGGCAGTGTGGGCAGCAGGGCAGGAGAGGGCATTGTGCCCCTTGGCTCTGCTCAGAGCTCAGCTCCAGCCCTGCCCTCAGCTCTGCTGCCCCCAGCACAAGGAGGGCACAGAAGCTGCTGGGGAGGCTCCAGAGGAGGCCACCCAGAGGAGCCAAGGGCTGGAGCAGCTCTGCTGTGGGCCAGGCTGGGGGAGCTGGGGGGGTGCAGGCTGCAGAGCAGAAGGCTCCAGCAGGAGCCTGGAGCTGCCTTGCAGTCCCTGCAGGGATCCTGCAGGAAGGCTGCAGAGAGACTTTGCCTGAGGGGGTCTGGAGCCAGGCCAAGGGGGCAGGGGCTGGAGCTGAGGGAGAGGAGGCCTGGGGTGGCTGTGAGGAGGAAGCTGCTGAGTGGGAGGGTGCTGAGAGCCTGGCCCAGGCTGCCCAGGGAGGCTGTGGCTGCCTGGGGGGTGCTGAAGCCCAGCTTGGCTGAGGCCCTGAGCAGCCAGGGCTGGCTGAGAGCTGTCCCTGCCCCTGCTGGGGGGCAGCAGCAGCTGAGCTGGGCCAGGCTGCCCCTGCCCATGCCAGGGTCTGGAACTGCCTGAGCCTTGTGGTGCCTTCCAGCCCTGACTGATTCTGTGCCCTCCGAGCTCCCTCCCAACCTGAGCCATCCTCTGAGCCAGCAGAGAGCAGCTGAGGCAGAGGCTGTGGTGACTTTCCCAGCTGGGATGGGCAGGAGGGGGCAGGAAGAGTTCACCTCCAGCCTGGCTCCCTCCTGAGTGGCTGCTGTGGTTTGAAGAGGCACTGAAGGACGTTCCAGGAAGGTGTGCAGGAGGTCAGCCTGGATCCCAATGAATCATCCCAGCTCTGAATCACTTCAGATTCTCCCATTTCAATATTAAGATGAAGAATTGGCAGAATTAGCCATAAGCAGCAGGCTGGAACCAGGCAAGAGGAGGCAGCAGGCACCTTTAGATGTCATTGGTGGGAGATTGGGGGAGATTAAATTCCAGGACATTGTTGTTTGCCTTAATTGCTTGTTTGAATCCGATTTGCAGGTTGTCTGATGGAAGTGCTCACATCATTAAGTGCTCAAACACAGCTCATCCATTTCAGAAATGGCCTGCACAATTTCACAGGCAGAGAGGCTCCAGATAAAGAGCAGCCCAGGAGGAGAGGGGGGATGGAAAGGGAAGGGGGGGAGAGGAGGGGGGGAGAAGAGAGGGGGACAGGAAGGGAGAGGAATAAAGGAGAGAAGGGGAAGAGAGGGGACTAGAGAGAGAGAAGGAGAGAGGGGAATAAAGAGCAGGAGAGGAAGAGAGGGGAATGAGAGAGGGAGAGAGGGGAATAAAGAGAGAGGGGAAGAGAGGGGAATAAAGAGAGAGGGGAAGAGAGGGGAATAAAGAGGAGGAGAGGGAGAGGGGAATGAAGAGAGGGAGTGGTATAAAGAGGAGGACAGGAAGAGAGGGGAATAAAGAGGAGGAGAGGAAGAGAGGGGAATGAGAGAGAAGAAGAGAGGGAAATAAAGAGAGAGAGGGGAACAGAGTGGAATAAAGAGAGTGAAAGGAAGAGAGGGGAATAAAGAGGAGGAGAGGGAGAAAAAGGGGAATAAAGAGAGAGAGAAATAAAGAGGAGAGGGAGAGAGAGGGGGAATAAAGAGAGAGAGAGGGAGAGAGGAGAATAAAGACAGAGAGAAGAATAAAGAGGAGGAGAGGAACAGTGAGAGTGGAATGAAAAAAGAGGTGAGGAAAATAGGGGAATAAAAAGGAGAGGAAAAGAGATAAAGAGGAAGAGAAGGAGAGGAAAAGAGATAAAGAGGAAGAGAAGGAGAGGAAAAGAGAGGGGAATAAAGAGGAGAGGAAAAGAGAGAGAGTGGAATAAAAGGGAGGGGGGGGAAAGAGAGGACAAAGGAGAGGAAAAAAGGAAGTTGCCCTTCTGGGGATGCAGAATTGGCCTCAGGTTCAGTTGGAATCCTCAGGGGCACCCCCAGCAGCTTGCCCAGGGGCACAATGCCCAGGGCAGGTTGGCAGCCCTACAGAGGAGACTCCACAGCCCCTCTGGGCAGCTGCTGCAGGCCTCCAGCAGCCTCACACCAAAGAGCTTTCTCCTCCTGGGTGCCACTTTGTGCCCTCTGCCCTTGTCCTGGCCCTGGGCACCACTCAGCAGAGCCTGGCCCCAGCCTCCTGCCTCCCACAGCTCCTTCAGCTCCTGCTGAGCACTGCTCAGATGCCCTCTGGGGCTGCTCTGCTGCAGGCTCTCAGCCTCTGCTCCTCACAGAGCTGCTCCAGGCCCCTCAGCACCTTCAGAGCCTCCTCTGGCCTCCCTGCAGCACTTCTCTGGCCAGAGGACTCCAGCTGAGGTCTCACCAGTAGAGAGGGACAAGAACCTCTCTCGACCTGCTGGCCACACTCCTCTGGGTGCCCCCCAAGTGGCCTCCTCAGCCATGAGGGCACCTTGCTGGCTCATGGAGAAGCTGCTGCCCACCAGCATTCCCAGGCCTTCCTCCATGGAGCTGCTTTCCAGCAGGACCAGAGCAACCTTGAGCTAGTGAGAGGTTGCTGCTGGAGTTTGTTCCTCCCCAGCTGAGCCTCAGGAGGGTTCTCTCCCCAAGCTCCCCAGCATGACCACCTCCAGATGCCCAGATGGATCCGAGGCATCCATCCTGCCAACACAACCCCAACCATCCTCTTCCTCCTCCCTTTCACCTCCTCCTTCCAGCCTCAACTCCTGCCTCCAAACCACACCAACCCTGAGCCAACCTTGCTGGGTCCTCCAGACCTCCACCATGCCCTGGAGCAGGACAAGTTCCACTCCTTTGGAGCTCCAGGAGCTGACTCCTAACTTGGATTTCCAGGCTGCAACCTCTCTGCTCTGATTCATCACCCAAGCAGAGAGCTCTGGAGGCAAAGAGCCCCCCCAAGGGTCCCAAGGAGCCCCCCAGGTCCTACCTGTCCACAGCCTGGGGCACTGCACACGAAGGGTCTATCGTCGCCCATCTTTGGTACAGCTCAGCTCAAGCTGAGGAGAGAAAAAGAGGAGGGGGAGAAAAAAAGGTTAAAGCAGCAAGAAAAAGTCCAAACCTCAGAGCAGAAGCAGCCCTGTGAGGGGCTGGAGTCAAGCAAGGGCAGGAGAGCAGGGATGGAGGTGACTCTGGCAGCCTGGACATCAGCAGGGAGGAGAAAGGGATCCAGGCATAGGCTAAGGGAGGGTCCAAGGTCATGGAATGGGTTGGATTGGAAGGGATCTTGAAGATCATCCAGTTCCAACCCCCCCACCTTGAAGACTGTGTGGGGGTGGGAAGAGTTTTGGACCCCTGGGCTCCCACTGGTGTCCAGCTGGAAGCTCAACACAGCCTTGGTGGCACCAGCTGCAAGAGGGAGATGAAGGTCACCCCTGCAAGGGCCACCCAGGGCTGCAAGGACACTGCCAAGAGGAGGCTGTGGAGGACTCTCAGCATGGGGAGGCCTGGAAGGGACCTCTGCAGCTCACCCAGTGCCAACCTCACCCTGCTCCAGCAGGGCCCCCCCAGCAGCTTGCCCTTGGGCACAATGCCCGGGGGGGGGGTTGGCAGCTCTGCACACAAGGAGACTCCACAGCCTCCCTGGGCAGCCTCCAGCAGCCTCACACCAAAGAGCTTTCTCCTCCTGGGTGCCACTTTGTGCCCTCTGCCCCTTGTCCTGGCCCTGGGCACCACTCAGCAGGGCCTGGCCCCAGCCTCTTGCCCCTCAAACCCTCCAGCTCCTGCTGGGCACTGCTCAGATGCCCTCTGGGGCTGCTCTGCTGCAGGCTCTCAGCCTCTGCTCCTCACAGAGCTGCTCCAGACCCCCCCCAGCAGACCCTCCCCTTGCCCTGGCTGCAGCTCAGGAGGTTTCCCTCCCTTCTTCAGCCTGTTCAAGCCTCACTGGATGGCAGCAGAGCCTGAGGAGCTGGCAGCAGCTCCTCCCAGCCTGCCCAAGTGGCTGAGGGTCCCCCATGTCCCCAGGGGTCCCCAATGTGCCTTCAGGCAGGTCCCTGATGAACCCTCAGAGCAAAGACATTTCTCCTTATCCCCCTCAGGAAGGGCTCAGCCTCTGCCCCTTTTCCTTCCTGTGGGATTTGAAACCCAGAGACAAACTCCAGGAGGGTAAAAAACCAACCCCAAACCCTAACCCCAAACCCCAACCCAGAGGCAGGCAGCAGGCAGGGAAGGAGCCAATAAATCCAAGTCCTGTCTCCAGCCTCAGCTTTTATTTGCAGTGGGAGAGAGCTGAAATTTGTCATTTAATTAATTAAGGCCTTCCTGGAGTGGTGCTCAACTTTACAAGGCAATAATGGGAGCTCCCCAGTGGGCAAACTCCAGAGCTGATGGCAGGGACACTTCATCACAGCTCACAGCCAAGGACAACAAAGCCTCAGCCCCCACCCTGCTACCACTCAGCCTCCTTCTTGGTCCTGAGGAACAAACAAACAACCCCAAACCCCTGAACCTCCCCCCCAGGAAAACCTCAAGCAGGTTCCCTGCAGCCACTCCTGGTCCCACAGCAGAGCTCTGAGGAGCTCTGATCAGGCCAAGCTTGGGGTCCTGAACAGCTCTTCCAAGCACCTCCAGGAGGGAGCCAGACTGGAGGTGAACTCTTCCTGCCCCCTCCTGCCCATCCCAGCTGGGAAAGTCACCACAGCCTCTGCCTCAGCTGCTCTCTGCTGGCTCAGAGGATGGCTCAGGTTGGGAGGGAGCTCGGAGGGCACAGAACCAGTCAGGGCTGGAAGGCACCACAAGGCTCAGGCAGTTCCAGGCCCTGGCATGGGCAGGGGCAGCCTGGCCCAGCTCAGCTGCTGCTGCCCCCCAGCAGGGGCAGGGACAGCTCTCAGCCAGCCCTGGCTGCTCAGGGCCTCAGCCAAGCTGGGCTTCAGCACCCCCCAGGCAGCCACAGCCTCCCTGGGCAGCCTGGGCCAGGCTCTCAGCACCCTCCCACTCAGCAGCTTCCTCCTCACAGCCACCCCAGGCCTCCTCTCCCTCAGCTCCAACCCCTGCCCCCTTGGCCTGGCTCCAGACCCCCTCAGGCAAAGTCTCTCTGCAGCCTTCCTGCAGGATCCCTGCAGGGACTGCAAGGCAGCTCCAGGCTCCTGCTGGAGCCTTCTGCTCTGCAGCCTGCACCCCCCCAGCTCCCCCAGCCTGGCCCACAGCAGAGCTGCTCCAGCCCTTGGCTCCTCTGGGTGGCCTCCTCTGGAGCCTCCCCAGCAGCTTCTGTGCCCTCCTTGTGCTGGGGGCAGCAGAGCTGAGGGCAGGGCTGGAGCTGAGCTCTGAGCAGAGCCAAGGGGCACAATGCCCTCTCCTGCCCTGCTGCCCACACTGCCCTGCCTGCAGCCCAGACCTCAGCTGCCTTCTGGCCTGCAGGGAAGCTCCTGGGGAGCTTCTCCTCCCCCAGCAGCCCCAAGGCTTCTCCAGGGCTGCTCTCAGCCCCTCTGCACCCAACCTGCCTCTCTGCCTGCTTCCTCCTGCTCTGCCTGCCCAGGGCAGTTGCTGCCTTCCCTCTGCAGCCTGCACCTGCTCAGCTGCAGCTGCCAGGCAGTGGCACCTTGCTGGGCACTGCTGCTGGGCACCAGACCCT